>NC_056732.1:195380942-195423442 GCF_019279795.1 Protopterus annectens
CCCATTGAGTTGTGTATTTAGATTATTGTTGCAGATATGGTGGGGGGGGGGGAATATGTCAATTAACAACTTGTATATCCCTGTAGTTCTCATTACTTTCTTAGTCAGTGCTGTAATCTGTACCTTACTGGTATTATTACACTACCCTATGGCCTTAGTTTGGACAGTGGTATGGTTGTAGATAACTATATACATGAACTGTGTTTTACCTGCAATATACACCTCTTATGTGGTATAGCTGTGGAGGTAATTGTTTGTTAACACTACCTGACTGTTTCTACGCATATTCCCAGATTTCAGGTTGATGTTATGCACATACCTCTCCATCTCTTATTGCACACACTCTGGCCAAGTCCTGACAACATGCAGGTGAAACTGTGACATATTTTGACTATTGCCCTCATAAACCTTTGGTGAATTGACACAATGACAGGTTTGTTTTCATATACATTTTCCGAATATTTACAGGTATGACAGTCAATTATATGATATTAAATGCTCCTTAAATGTCAGAGATCATCACACTGATATGCCAGGGGGACAGGCAGCAGATATGGGCCAATTATCTGGATATTCTGGACAAATCTGTACAGTTGAGGGATATGATTCTGCATACAGCTTACTACCACTCCCAGGATTCGAACCATGGCTGTGTCTGCTAAAAATAAAATAGTGTACATTACAGTTGAGTGTGCTATACAGATACTGCTGTGCGTCTCTTCTCTGATTTCTGTCCCATGGTTTTACAATCTGACCTTGTAATTACAACACTCTTATACAGGGTTTCCTAGACAGTCTTATTATGTAGCACTGTGTGAATGACAGTGATGAGTAATACCTTATTTTTCAGAGAAACTGCAACACTAACACTGCCATACAATACCAGACTAAATAGTACCAGTCCAGGATTTCAATCTTTTATTGCTATTCATATCTGAGAGACCTGTGGGGGAATGTTTGTTAACACTACTTGAATGTTGCCACACATATTACCAGATTCCACATTATTATGCACATACGTCTCACTCTGTTACTGCACACACTCTGGTCATAGCTTCATATGACGGGGATAGGACATACTTTGCTTATTACTCTCATAACAATTTGGTGAGTTGCTAAAGTGACAGGTTTGTTCTTATAGATATATTTCTGATAGTTATGATGTCTGACAATCAGTTGTATGTCATTATTAGCTGCCTAAACCTCTGAAATCATCCCACTGATTTGCCAGGGGGACAGGTGACAGGCAGGGGGCTTACACCCATTATCTGGACTTTCTGACAATATCTGTACAGTTGTGGGGTATGATTCTGGATACAGCTTACTACCACTCCCAGGATTCAAACCATGGCTGTGGTGTGCTAAAAAAATGCAACATTTCGCATCTCAGTTGAGTGTGCTATTTGGATTATGTTGTCAATCTTTTCACTGTTTTCTGAGTAAGTCTCTCTCAGTTGTACATTATGACCTTGTGATTGCAACAGTCATATACAGACATTCCTACACATTTTATTTATGTAGCACAGTGTGGGTAACAGTGCTTAATACAGCAGTACTATTAAGAGATTGCAACACTACATTACCATATGATACCAGAGTAAACACAAGCAGTCCAAAAGTTAGTCCTTTATTGCCAGGCTGTTACCCTTTTATTTACATACAGACTATATGAGACTCTTCCTGCTATATTGTCTGGTTTATTCATTACATGCCATACACAATACAAGTTTTATACTGGCAATTAACTTTCTACTACTTTTAGATTTATTTCTTATGACAGTACATGCAAGATTATTACTAACCTGCCTTGTGATGCAGCCTCTACAGCTTACAGGCATGGGCTTCCTGATTCACAGCCCACTCGTCTGCCTCTGTCAAAGACATAAGGGGAATATTTAGCCATACCTATCCATAATATACATGAGCTGGAAATTATTAAACAGGTAGTAGGATGAGTACTTAAACAAGGCTGGGACATTACCCAACTGCCTAGCTTCTTGGATCCACTGACCCAAGAGCTCCCTCTTCCTCCGTTTCAGGTCGGCATAGTGATGCCTGACCTCCTCACCAGTTTGAGGGATGCCAGTGGCACTGGTGAGGTCACAGGTGAGATGGTCCCAGGCTTCCGCTTTATATTGGGAACCCTGGTACTGGCCCTGCAGCAGTCTATGCTCATAGTCTTTAATGAGGAGTCTTGCCATAGGTTTGGACTCCTGGATGCCCCAGCACTGCACCTGGAAGCGCAATCCTTCTCCCACACCAGTCATAGTGCCTACAGGAGGAAGCTGCAACCAGTTATGAGATGTATTCCCGCCTGTGGGGTTTAAATAGGGCTGATTTCCCACACTTTGCCATGATTGGATGGTTTTGAAAATGCTAAGCTATGGGCAAACCTGCTTACCTAAGGTTGGCATTGATTAAAGGGTTATACCAATGGGCAGATTGATTTAGCTGGCCTACACATTGCTTACACCTAGTAAGCAGGGATTTGCAATGCTTAGCATTGCTTATTTTTAAATTTGCACACTATTTGTTGTTTGGCATTGATTTATCATTCATTACATGTTATATATTTGTTTAGTATCTGTGATTCATGTGTGCATACACTGTATGAGGTCCTTGGGTTTAATGGGGGATTTCACCACTTTATTAAAATGACACCTCACATCTGGACTTAATGCAGTACTCCATTTCACATATTTATGTTATGTAGTAGGTTATACAACATAAAATTGTATATAGATTCCTTTCATATGTAAATGGTGATTTTTGCTATAGTGAGGATCTGTTTGGGGATGCCTCAACTTTTTGTACTGCTGTGATGGCTTACTGGTTAACTGCTGTGACTATAGTATACAGGGTCCAGGGTTCAAGACCTGCAAGGGCTGTTTATTTTGTTGCTGGGCTGAACTGTGGCTTTTGGATACAGTGTGATTAAGGCGGTTTTAAGCAGTTGTAAGTAAGTTTGCATAATGGTAAGCAATGCTAACTTCCGGTTAAATATGCTTACAGGGAGTTAGCTGCAAAACTGCTTAACCTGTGTGTGCATTGCTTAGCTCTGTGCAAACAGGCTTAAACCCGCTTACTACTGCTTAAAACTGCTTACTCCCGCTTACCTCCACACTAATTTAGACAGAAATGAAACATGGCTCTTGGGAAAGTGGTAGATTTGGACACTCTATGCATTTATCATTCATTACACATTATACCTTCATTTTGTATCCCTGATTCATGTGTACATATACTGTATGGGGCACTTGTGTTTATCTGTGAATTTTACCACATTATTACAATGACACCTCATATCTGCACTTAATGCAGTACTCCAGTTCACAAATATATGTTATTTAGTACGTTATACTGCAAAAAATGTTCATAAAGTGATTTCACACGGAAAATGCTATTTACTACAGTGAGAATCAAACCAGGAATGACTGTTTGCGAAGCAAACACTCTGACCACTATACTATTGCAGTAGGGCTTCAATTGCATGTATCTTACTATTTATCTTCTTGTGCTATTTAAGCTACAGTATGTATAGCTAAGCAATGGGCAAACCCGCGCACCTATGGTTAAATTTAATCTGTTTGATAAAAGAAAAACCTCTACTGCTATTTTCTCTAGGAAGGGTCAGATTTCTGGCAGACATCCTATACCTCTGAACCTCTTCAGACAAACTATCTGGACAAAGCTTGACAAACTGTGGTACAACTACGGACATATTTTCATTATTGCTCTTATAAAGCTGGGACAGTTGCTAGAGTAACAGGATTTGTTTTAATATATGTTTTCTGATGGATTTGAAGTCTGACACTGAAATGTATGCATTATTTACTGACATCAATCCTGAGATCATCCCAGTGATTTGCCAGGACAAATAGGGTGCTATATGGGCGAGAAATCTGGACATTCTGCAATGATTTGCACAGTTGGGAGGTATGCAACCTCCTATGAGCAATCTCACTAATTGTAATTGCCAGGCAGCACTTCCTGAGTTCAGGGGCATGTGTATTGTGAGAGCTCTGCTCTCAAACACACCCCCTGCACTCGTCCAAGCTCCATGTCCATTTAGGAGCACAGGCAGTGCGCCTTCATTACTATGCATGGCGCGCTGCCGTGCTGCCCTTAAACAGTCGTTTCCATGCAGGAATAATTTATTCTTGCATGGAAGATTAGTGAATCCTGTGGTGTGTTCTGAGTCATCTGCAGCCTGCTTAGCTATTTCTTCAATGACCATGCAATCAGTGGTAGTGCATACTCAAAGTAGGAAGAATCACACATTTAGCCAAATTTCCCCTGTTTCCCTTGAGAGATACTAGGCTACTTCTTTGCAGAATGTCAACTGCAGCCATAACCTGGAAAATGGATTTGCTAATATGCAGTGAATAAATAGAGGAAGAATCCAGCCTGGTAAGAACCCTCTCAAGTACAGTCATGGCCATTTTTCCCTGATTCACACAAGTAGACTTTCTTGATAAAGGACACCACAGCTCTTGTATCAGTGAAGAAGGCCAGACCTAGACTAAATGAGCAGAAAAGTGTCAGGCTCACACTAAACAAACAAAAATAAAGGAAAATAAACTCAGTGGTTGAGGATGTCCCAATACCACTGCAGTGCTTAACAAAAGACCATAGGATCATGCAATCAGCATAATAATTGCAGTGAGCAGGATGCATACTAACACATCTCCCTGTCTTTACTCAAATCACATTTAGATGGAAAAAAAATGTAATCAGAAACCAACCATGCCACAAAACATTGATCCAGTAATTAAATGACAATAGATTAAAGTAATCAGCAATACTGAGATCATAGTCTTCCTTTAAGGGCATTTTTGAATAAATCAAATTGCTCTTTGTTTCGTAATTCACTCAACTGTTCTTATCTAAAAGCCTGTATAAAGAAATGTCTTTGGTGAGCTTCACCCCACAAACCTCTATCTACCTACTCCACTGTTGTTTAATACCCACCAAAGGAATTGCCCCTTACCAAATACCCAGACTACATAAACCCATTGTCCATGAAAATCCATGTTCAACTATTCACAGTTAGCCGTCTTTGTTGTAATCTAACACATTTAATCACCAGAATCCCCAGTGAGCACCACTGATGCTGATATGTTTTGCATTCATGAATAATGAAAACAGCAGAGGCTCTACCACACAATCTGACCTACTGCAGAGATAAATGATGATAACATATAACAACCCTGTAGGATCAGTTTTCTTAATGATTTTGGAACCACCCTACTTCTTTCTGTAACAGGCTATACATTTTAATTCATTAGGAAGCATATCAATAACTGATACATCTGCAGTTCCTTCTCTGATGATTTCAGAGACTGTCTTCTCAAGCACGCATGATAATACCAGTTCATTGCCTTCAAATTCTCATCAAACAGTATTCCTTTTCCACACCTCTCTCCTTTAGCCTATGATGCTGCCATTGTCACCATCATAAATGATAAAATGAAGTCCTTACTTACTAAACTAAGTTCGAAGAGTGCAAACTTCTGCAGGCTACATCCTAAATTCCTAAAATAGGCAGCAACAAAAATTGCAAAAAAACACAAGCATATGTTCATTTTTTTTCATTTCTCACAGGTACTCCTGCATTCGAGCAATCAGCCATTACTCTCCTAAGGTTCAGTCTCCCTCACAACATAAGTATTAAAGACCTACCTCAAATCTCTGCCCCATTTCTAAAATCTTCAAAACCTGCTTTATCTACAATTGCCTAAGTATATATATATATATATATATATATATATATATATATATATATATATATATATATATAATTGTGGATTGCTTTCTGATCAGCAACATAACTTTAGGAACTCCTTTCTGTACTCAGTCTTCTTCACTATCAGCTACAGATAGCATTTATAGTAACATTAAAGACAGACTCATCAATGCCGGTGGATTTGGAGATATGACACATGCCAATGAGGCAGTAAACCACAGCCTCATATTCAAAAAACTACAGAAACTTAATTTAGGTGAAAACACCATACTCTGAATTAAACAGCCCTTGCAGGATAAACCATTTCAAACATATTATCTGAAAAGGGAACTTTTAATTCTGGAGTTGTGCAAAGACAATGATCCAGGACTTCCTTTATTTTCTTGACTGCTGAATGATAACATACCTGATTTACCTATGCACAAGGTAATTATGTATGTAGGTAATAGTCTTCTACTTGAAGCTTGCTAAACACACCAAACACTGCAACAAGCTATTCAGTCTCAATTCACAGAACTTTGCAAGTGGCTCCACACTAATAAACAATAAAACACAACAGAGCCAAGATCTAAAGCTGTCAAGACTTTACTGATGTTCCTAGTACCTCGGCTATTTGCCTTCCAGGAAACAATTACATCAGTCAGACAGCCTCATTTTTATACAAAACTGCATAATTATCAAATAAACAATTAAATTAAATTAAGTAAAAAAAAACACCATACCCCATACATCAAAGATGCATTAATGCTTAAAGTATTAAAAGTGTTAATGCATCCCCATACCAAATGCCAACCAAACACTGGCAAAATATTAAATATAAATTATTAGTACAATTGCAATACATTTAAAGTATATTTTAAAATACATTTGTGAATGTATTTTAGAGTGTCCACGGTAGGAGAACTAACCTACATACCTTGTAACCATATTCCTCATACATTCAAATTTAACTCTAAATTTAATCCACTAGGTCAAAGAGTCTTATAAGTGATGATAAACTTTGTTTCCATTTTCAATAAAACTTGTACATAATCCACCCCTGAGTAGAGTATGGCTTGGCCAAAATACTGAAAAAAAACTATTATCACAACCAGGGTGTGCAGAATGAAAATGTTGGGCAACTGGAGTATCTAACCTGCTGTTTCCTATATCTCCTAAGTGCTCCATTATTCACTTCTTACCCATCCTTCTGGACTGCCGATATATCATTCTATAGGTACACAAGCACAACCTATAATATAGATCACTGCACACATGCTGCAGTTAAAATGATCCACAGCTTTATATTTCTTACCATTGATCGTACTACCACTTAGATTTTTGTACCCAAACACATACCTAACACTTACCATATGGATGAGCTACCACTTGACTACTATCCTGTGAAATCTTTTCAAATTCAGCAACTCCTTTAAATTCAAAAATCTGCTGTAGGAAAACATTATGTCCTCTGGGAATATTTCACCCAAACTCTCATCTTGTCTGACAATTGGCCAAAATCTTATAACCAACTCCGTCAGAAGTTTTGAAAAAGGGGAACACTTGTTGGCAAAAACTATTTTTCCCTTACTTTTCAGACCCATCGATTTACCTTGGACTGTGTTATCTTCTTAAAGTAGAAATCTGTAGAAAATTCAGATAGGATTTTACCCATTCTTCTCATGTTACATACTTTATGTGTTTTGAATCAGCCCAAATTCCGACTGAATAAATTGAAAAGCATGTTTTTCTGCCTTTTTAAAGAAGGTTCTTCCACCTTTGTGGGTCACAGTTTTCTAGCTCGTGGATATTTAGCATTGATATTTCTTTCTTTTTCTTTCACCTCCTGCCATGTTGTTTAACCCCTACAGAAGTCATGAAAGAATCTAAGTTATCATCTTAGGAACATGGCCTTTTCTTAACATTTTTTTATGATTATGATTTCCTAGTGGACTGGGTGATTATAGTCTTCTAAATTGCTGCTGTCTGTACTCCTATACTGTGCCCCTTTTGGCAATTGCTTCTTTGATGTCTCCAGGGATTTACAAATCAGCCACTCATTTTTTCTTTTTGTTGTGGTAGGAAATATTTCCTGAAGCAGTAGTAAGGCACTCAGAAAGTTTTCCAAAGCCAAAAGGCCAAATCATTACTTTTTGCTCTGACTTGTAACCAGTCTACATATGTGCCGACATATTATATAGGTGGCTTTCAAAGCTTTGTACTTGATCATTATGCCTTTTGGGTCATGTGACTTGGCAGAGAAAATAGTAACCACATTACAGTGGTTACTAAAAACTGAATTACTTAACCTAGCAAAGTGAAATCTTTCTGGTCCTTTGGTGCAATGACAGTTAAGTATGGGATTGTTCTGCAAGTGTGCATTACATCTGTAAATGAACAGGTTTACAGAATAAATGACCTGTAAGGGAGTCAATGAGATTTTGCCTCAGGTTAGTGCTACAGTTATCATTGAGATCTCCCATTAAGAATGGCATGCCTGGATTCCAAAATTGGTATTAAGGATGCACTTAAATCATTAGTTGATTTAATAGAGGTCAGTTGTGGATGATATAGTAGCTCTGTCTTAAGATTAATCTTCTAGCTGTTTGCATATGCACAAACCACTGAAGAGTGAGCAACGGGTGCTCAGATTAGGAGCCAGGCAATGAGGGCTGTCTGAACAGCCTTATTCACTGAAAGAAGCACCCCCATTATTTTTCCATGCTTCTAACTTCAAATGACTTCAATTTTGGAAGCAATATTTTGTATGACATACTCTGGTTTAAGCAAAGACTCATTTATACCTAATATATTAGAATTACAAATGTCTGTTCCAAGTTTCCATGGAGGAAAATCTGTTACTAACGATGTTAGCATTAAGTGCTGCTATATGAATACCATGCCTGCTGGAAGAGGCTTATTTGGAAATTTTTGAATTGCTTGAATTAGACAAGACTAATAAAACAAGGGTTAAACTTGTTATACAGACAACAGAGCAAACCCTCTACTGTGAGTATGAATGTTAATGACAGTCAATGCACTGTCCACATCTACTTGATCTATTCTCTATAGTAAAATGGGGGTTCTCTTCCTGTAAGTCTTCTCAGCTAGAAAACAACATCACTACACAACGTAAGTCAGTGTGCCAACCCTAGGGCTAGGTGGCTGTGAGGACAGGAGAGTTGTGTCTACATGTAGGTAACAGGCTGTACTTTCCCTGAAGCTGCAGTGCACTATACCAGTAGCAGAAGGGATAATATTATTCTGTTTAAGGTACAAACATTCACCTGGTCACATGTCTGGAGGGATGTTATGTGCAAGTAGCTGCTGAACAACCACTCTGCCTTAATGCAGTCCTTGAAATTTACTTTCCCCCAATGTTAGTATGCAACTACAAACATATGGCTATGCATTTTATTTTTATTTATTTAACATTTGTTAACCGGGAAAGTCCACCTTAGAACTAAACCAATTTTCAATGGAGGCTGGGGTAGAAACGCTCCAGACGCATGTCTTTATAACGTGGGAGGAAACCGGGGCATCCAGAGGAAACCCGTACAAATGCAGGGAGGACATGCAGACTCCACACAGAAGGCACTCCAGCTGAGAATCGAACCAGAGAACCTCTTGCTGTGAGGTAACAATGCTACTGCTGCACCACTGCGCCATCCTAAAATGCTAAGGAGATGCTGGGGACACTAATGTACACTGCAGTACTTGTTAATACAAGCCATAAGACATCTGAAACAGTGAAACATATTACAGGCAAAAGCTGGATGCCCCCCACCTAACTATCTAAAATAAATTATACAGTTGAAATACACAGAACAGATAACTAACAATATAACATCAGTTCAGTGATTTAAAGCAGCGCTAAACATAAAACATACAGACTAGGAGCCCCCAACTATGCAAATAACAGAGTTAAATGCAGTAACAACCCTGACCATCTTGTCTAAAATACTGGACCCTCCTATACCTCCCTCCCTCCACAGTCCCATTTTAGGGCTCTTTGTTATCCAAGGTCATTCTGTTACAATAGCTCAATGTACACGCAATACTATTACCCATCTTTTTGAATTTGAAAAAGTATTAACTTGTTTAAATTATGTCTGAGCACCTCATGTCCTTCTGCACTTTGCAGAACCTATTTCCAGAACCTATTTCCCCTGGCAGCATAACTAAGATAAAATGCAGTGGTTAATTCCCTCTCAGGCCTTAATTCACAGATTGTTTCTGAAGTCATACCACACTGTGCTCAGGTGAGGCCTGCTCTAGTCACCCTCTCTCTGCTTGAGCTCACTTTACTCCCTACACTATCCCCACTTCCCACCCACCCCCGGTTACATTATATTGAAATAATCAGCACTCTCACTTCCTGAACATAATTGAATACTGCATTATTTCTTCTGCCTCTTCTCCCATTTCCTACACATCACTTCCTGCCTTCCTTCCTTCCTTATACATTACTTCGCCCCCACTTGTTTTGCATCACTTCCTGCTTTACTCCACTTTTTTACACATCACATCTTGTCTTCCTTCCTTACACATCATTTCGTCTCCCAATTCTTACACACTTTCTGCCTTCCCCCATGTCATACACATCATTTCCCCCTTCTCTCTGCCATTACCACACAATTTCATAAACATTAGCACAAGACAGGCAACTATCTTCATATTCTGCAATCCACCTCTCATTTTGACTATATCTAGACTACAGCTCATTCTTTCCCTTGCTTTATCCACAAAAAGCCATACAAATAAGTTTTCTCAGCTTTTCTTCATCTTCTTCCAACACAGTCTTCCTCCTTTAATATATTCATATAGAACTGCTTATATGTGTTGCTATGAATTACAGCTTATTACCACCTGAATACCCCACATTTATCCTATTTCCTTTTCACTAATCTAACTTATTAAAACCCTAGCACATTCAGGAATAAACACAGCTCCCCCTGTTTCCACAGAACCTTTGTTACAAACCCTCTCAAACAAAACATCTTACATACCAAATAGTGCAGTCCCAACTCATCACAAAACCTGTACAAATTCTCACAGCTCACAAAGCCTTTCACATTTCCTCCACTCTCCTTGTCCTCCATACACCCTTTCATTCATCTTTTTAATCCAAGAATGCTCATTCTTCAACTCTTAATACTATTTCCCCCACCCCTACTCACAAACTTTACCTAATTTCATTCATGCCTTCTCTCTATTTCTCACCCCAAACTACTATGTCACAAATCAAAAAATATTTTACTCCCATCCGATATACCCTAACCTTACTGTCTCACACATTTGATTTCTATAAATACATCTATTTAAATGCTAATGACATACTAACAAAACTTGACTTAAAACATTAACTCAAATACAAATGCCCCTCCACCTAACAAATACTTGATATCAAAACAGAAACTAAGTAGTGACATCCACTCATGCAATCCACACATACGACTCTCCTCCCCAACAAAAATCACATACCTCTACATTTTCTACCCGGAAGGTACAAATAGAATTACTAATCATCAATATGATCCTTAGAAACATATGCAACAAAATTCCATGTATGCATGTGGATATTGCCCTCTGCCCGGATATATATTAGTCATTACATAAACCTGGATAAAACAGATAAAATGTAGAAGAGATTCAAACTCAGGGCTCTATGAGCCATTTAAGAGTTTGCCAACAGTTAGACCAGTAATATAAACAAAATGTCTATACCATTTCTCTATTAAAAACTTAAAAGGTTTGATACTACCAACTTCCCTTATATATTTATATAATATTCCTGCTCTATAATGGAAATACCTGCTCTAACTAATGTTTTGACATCTGACAGTCTCACATGTAGATTGCAATTCCTGGTACTGATACTAAAATGTAACACCAAGTGAGGTTGCTAATGCCTCATTTCTTAGTGTTTTATACACAAGACTCTAGTCACTTCTTAAAGTCTATAACTAACTGAGTACAGGGAAAGATTCTCCAATCTCTTTATAATCAAGGCGTTTCAGTCCTCTCACTTGCCTAAAGACCATCCTCTGGATTCTCTCAAGTCTATTTATTTGGCTACCATTAAAACAGTGAAAGTTCAATAATATTGTACAATAGGCCGTACCATAGAAGTAAAAACAGAGTCAATACTCCTTTCTCTCTGCTACTGACATTCCTCAATATGTCTTTTAAAAAACTTTTAACACTTCTTCACCATTGTCATGATATGAACATTAAATTCCAAAGCAATATCCACTGTACATCCTAAATCTCTTACAGAACTTACTGAGGTCAAAATTTCATTGTTCAGAACATACGAAAGAGCGTTCCATAATATCCCTGCTCTATAATAGAAATACCTGCTCTTAAGTGATGTTTTAACATCTGGCAATCTCACATATATAGATGGCTATTCCACATACAGCAAAATAGAAAAAATTGCAACTAAACTCTCATATAGTACTCACCACTTTCTCACCTTAAAATAATTACAGTGGTTAGAACAAAGTACCACAGGATCTAATCTATTCCAAGCTGATTGTAGCCCATACTTTTATCTACAACCTCAATAATTACACCTCCCTGAAAAACATCTTTCAGCAGTATTCACTGTACAGAGCATTATGCTCCAGTAAAAACTTCAGCTGGCCCCCCACAATGTCAAACAATGCTGCAGGAGATGCTTTGTATTCCAGTTACATCAATAAGCTTTGGAACAATTTGCCACTTCCACCAAAACAAAGAGACAAAGTAAAAGGCTTCAAAGTCAAACTAAAACAACACCGGACTGACTACTGGCTGTGCTCATGTACCTCACCAGCATAATATGGAACTACCTTGTCTATAAGACACCTGGGTTACAGACACTTTACTCACAAACCACAAGTCACTTGCATAGCTGTATCATCTCACCTCCATTTCTCACAAAGTTCTCCCTCCTTCTTTTAATTTCCCTAAATTCACAGTTTTCCTTATCATCTCTCCCCACTTTCCATCTGTTTCCTCCTAGTTCCTGTTATTCTACCTCCCTGTTTTCCATCTGTAACATAGTTATACTATTTTAAAGTAGGATAAACTGAATACTGTTGTCAAAAATCTTTATATTATCATGTTTCCATAGAATTCTATATATCAAACCATTACATTATGTTGGATCTATTCTTAATGTAGGATTTCATTAGAATTCTACATATTAGACCATTATTGTATGTTGTTTCTATTTGTATTATAGTTGTTGTTGTGTCTTTCGGCTTTTCCCGGTTAGGGGTCGCCACAGTGGAACTCCGGTCCGCTAATGATTGGTAGTTGATTTTTACATGCCGAATTACCAGCCCTGACGCACAACCTTCAATGAAGGTACACCCATTCACGCATGTCTCCACACAGAAGATGGTCTAGCTGAGAATCGAACCGAACAGCGTCTTACTGTGAGGTGACAACGCTACCGCAGCACCACCACCGTGGTATTGTAGTATTGTCCTTAAAACTTTGTGTATTAGTACTGTATATATTTGTATTCTCGTTGTTTATTGTTTGGAGGTTTGGAGGTTTTCTCCTCGGGCATTTGTTCAAAACAAGCTGCCCAGGCAGACTCTCTCAGGCAACACAAATAATTAAGATAAAAATCAATAAATAAATATATATGTAATAAAAGAAAAACAGAACTGGGCAGTTGTAGCTGGCATTAAAAAACAAAGAATATGACAAATAGAATACTCATTTGTGTAAAACATAAAGCACTAGCTAAAATTCCTGTAGATGGGTAATCCCATTAGAGTCCTGGACATTTAAATAACCACTTCTTTCAGTCTTGTAAATACTCATGGGAAGTTTATGCAAAGATAAAAATGAAGCTTCCCCATCATTAGGCAGAAGACAAAATGTATTCTATCTACAGCACACCATTTCTGTTAAACTCAACTTACTAAATGCCTTTGCTGTTCAATCTGAAGAGACATAAGTCAATGGCACCATCGTTTCACACAGTAATGTGCAGCCCTAGAGCAAGTTAGATGCTCTTTGCATCTTTGTTGTTAAGTGTTTGTGCTGTGTTTCCCACTATTTTGCAGTGCATTTAAAGCTCACTTAGTATAATCTGTTTTTCTACAACAACACTTGGCATTTTGGATGATACACAAATAACCAGTCTTAATTCATGCCACAGTCAGTATCCTATCACACCAGATGTTACTGTTGGATTGAACAATATGGCCACCCAGTACTTAGAACAATTATCATGCAAACTGCTTAAAACTTCTTTTGACAAAGTAAAAGGCTATCAGGCAATCAGCATGCTGAGAATACATTTTTTTCAGAAATGCAGTAACTACTCAATTCAATGTTCAGTCCTGATGTAGTGAGAACTCAACAGGAATTCTGAAATCCACAGAGCCCTTCAACAGCCAGGCAGCAAGTATGTTAATTCAAGTGTTCTACTTACCCTTGAATAAATTAAATTTAATTAAAATTTCACCATGAACTAAAAATAACACAGGAAAGAAAACTCTCAATATAGGGCTACAACTAGACATAAATGGTTTAATCCACAGACCATACTGAAGCAGTCCTCAGTGTACAATGTTAGTTATAAATTCTCCATGTTAAAAATTACCAGCAGCATTTATGACCATTCGTTACACTGCTATGAGCACATGAAGGCACCGAGAAGGTCTTCCTACAAAATAAAGCATTTTTCTTCTTGCAGACAAAAGAGGCATTATATTTCAGTCTGAATACAGACACCACACTGTTTCCCTAGTGTGGTGCATTAACCTGAAATGCTATATAATGCTACTCAATAATATAAAATAGATGTGATGACTGTTCTAACAAATCAGAGAAAGTTATCTGGCAACCCATTACTGAGAAACAAAACTGTAATCAAGTTTAAGGTACTTTGCTTCAATTATTTCCATCCATTTGCACGCAAAATTGTCTTTTCCTTTTAGAAATGTACACTTTTTTTCAAAATTAATTATGTTTGTTGTCTGTAGACATTCAGCTGGTAGCAAAGCTTGTGGAATCTGAAACTTGTGCATTCTCCATTGAGTCAATAAAATCTACCTCTATTATCATAAAAGTGCTTTAATAAATAAGCAGACATTTAAACAACCCTGCATTTCCCTACATCTCTTCAGAACTATATCAAAGGATCATTTTTGTGATACTTTTTCTTAGCTGTTGCCTGCCAGCCATCAGCTCTCCTGTTACCTGGTTATTAATTAATTCTTCTTGGGCAAGAGCCAGCCACAGGAGCTGTCATGCAGACAGCTATGAGTGATTTCATGTTTTCTGGCTCTATACCCAATCCTAATGGCTGACATTAACACCCATATTAATTTAAGGCCTTCTGTTGCCCTTTCCCTTGCGTGTGTGTACTGTCAGACACATGCAAATGAGACTGCAGTCATCGATTTGGTCAGCAGTCTGGTGTCACCAAGTTCACATCCCTGCTTCCAGCCATTTCTGTTTCCTCATAAGCCTCCACTTTTGAAGTGGTAGAGATCAGCTGACGAAAAGCCACCTCTCCCCAGGATTGCAGTCATTAACACTGTTAGCCCTTAACCAGTTTTCAGCTAGTTTTGTATGCTGAAATGTGCAGTTTGTACCCGTCTTCTCTGCTGCTAGATTTCATCACATTTCTGTAGCATAAGAAAGACAGGTAGTAGAACTGGTTGGCAATATTGGAAGGTAGGTTTATCTACTGTGTACTGTGGACATTAGAAGCATGTAAGTCAAATTACTGAATAAACTACCTTGACTATACCTTCAATGGACATGGAAAAACAAAACAAATTCTTCATTTGCTTCTAATTGTATTTATGTATCTCCATATCTGTCTAGCAATTATTTATATAACTCTGTCTATTTATGTATCTATTTATATTTTGTTAACTGGAGTGACATTGCTGGATATAGCAGGATATATTATTACTAAAACATGCAATAAAGAAGAAATTAAAAAAAACAGTAAAATATGAACATTATGAACATTCTTTAAACATTCTAGATACAGACACACACACACACACACACACGCACACACACGCACACACACACACACACACACACACAAACACACACACACACACACACACACACATATATATATATATATATATATGATTACATCATGAAAGGAAGAAAATTCAAAAGAGAAAAAAATCATAAATGATAAAACAAAAAAGAGAAAATCACAAAACACCAACTGACTTATAACAGTGAATCACAAAACAATGAATACTTCTTTCCCACTAAAAAAGTCCTATATCAGTAAACCTCAGCTACAAATTCAAGATCAAAGTTTGTCTTGTGAATTAAACTGTTATGGAAAGCGTTTTTAGTAGCATAAAAGGACACAAAACTCACACAGCACAAAACATGCACAACACTGAATCTATCCCCTTACCTAAGCCTTATTCGAACCCTAACCCATGAACACCTGTGTTCACACCAACTGCTGTAACACAGTCTTGCATATATTCATGACCACTTCTTCATTCAAGCATTATCTTTCCTTTGCACTCCTGCTTACCTACACTATATAAAACTAAATTCAACCATATGCGAATCACTAAAATGAGCATTCACTCATTTGTGCATTCTCTCTCTCTCTCTTTTACACCCACAAACAAACTTTTCTACTAGATGTGTATGATATGTATATATATATATATATATATATATATATATATATATATATGTGTGTGTGTGTGTGTGTGTATAGGGGTCTACTGAATATGACTGAATGACCCAAATGTCGACATTCACAAAGTTCACCAGAAAACACTGACATTGCAAATGTTGACATGCTACTATGCATGTACTGAACAACAGCCTTGGAACATGCAATAGCAAAACATAAAAAAATAAATAAAAAACAACTCTTTTTGAAGGGGCCAGCCCCCTGCACTCCCGTACCACCTGCTAAATGTATATACTAAATACAAGATCACACATTATCAGGGAAAGGCACATTTCTCTACCCCAAATATTGTGCGATCTTACACATCTGTCAACCATCTGCTTAGTCAAATAAATTTTGTTAGCTAAACAGATGTCAACCAACTGCAGTATCAACAATATTCAGTGCTCCCATTTCGTTCATGGAAAATCAGTATCAAAATTCAACCTGCCAACTCTCCATAAAGAGTTTTAATGTGAGTACTGTAGGAGGCCTGTGTAATACTCCTCTTGCATTCACCTCCTGGAGAAGATTTAAGAACAGCAAGTTTGAGACTCTCCATTCAATTAGTCAAACTTGATTAATCAGAGTTGACATTTTGGGCCACAATCAATCTGACACTGACAATGTGAATATAAATTAAATGTGTGTGTGTGTGTGTGTGTGTGTGTGTGTGTGTGTGTGTGTGTGTGTGTGTGTGTGTGTGTGTGTGTGTGTCTAAATATATATATATATATATATATATATATATATATATATATATATATTTTCACACACACACACACGTATATATATATATATATATATATATATATATATATATATATATATATATATAGGTCTACCTTTTCTTGTCGAAAGATCATTCTTTCAAAAAGGAAAAGTACAACCCCATTTACGTGAAAGTGCACCTAAACGAAAGTGCACTTTCACAAATACCGGTTCACCAAACTGGTAATATTAACAAAACAAAACACTATAAATGCAGTTTTGCATGGGGGGCTTCCCCCACACCCCCGCTACTTTAATATATACTAACTCTGAGATCACACTACAGTGGGGAAACAGGTACATTCCCTTATCCCCGCTGTAGCATGCCTCAGTGCTACAGTGTGTTTTTTTGTTAATATTACCGGTTCGGTGAACAAGTATTCACGAAAGTGCACTTTCATTTGAGCGCACTTTCATGTAAATGGGGTCATACTTTTCCTTTTCAAAAAGAATGAACTTCTGACAAGAAAATGTAGACCTATATATATATATATATATATATATATATATATATATATATATATGAATCTAAAAGTGGCCAAAGCGATTATAAGTATTCATATGACTTGACCCATATCAGTGTCACATATGATTTTAATTCTGAGTGGATATTAAAATAAAACCTTTATGTGCAAGATATTTGTATATCACCTTCAATAAAACAAGAGTAAAGCTAAATAAATTACAGCTAGTGAAAGAGAGAGAGCTAGTGAAAGAGAGAGTGAGAATGAGAAGTCTTACTCACCTCAACATACACCAAAAACGTAACATATATGCACCATATACCAAAAACAGTAACATATTGCAATGTGCCATACTCCAAAAACAGTAACATATTTGGATGCATCATATACCAAAAAGAGCAACATATTGGGATGCTGACACCAAAAATAGTAAAATATTCCGATGCTCCATACACCAAAACCAGTAACATATTGGGATGCACCGAACACCAAAAACAGTAATATATTGCATTGTGCCACACTCCAAAAATAGTAACATAACTGGATGCATCATACACCAAAAGCAGTAACGTATTGGGATACATCATACATCAGAAACAATAACATATTGGGATGCATCATACACCAAAAAGAGTAACATATCAGGATGCACTATACACCTAAAACAGTAACATATTGCATTGTGCCATAGATGCATCATACACCAAAAACAGTAACATAATGGGATGCATCATACACCAAAAACAGCAACATAGTGGGATGCATCATACACCAAAACCAATAACATATTGGGATGCATCACACACCAAAAAGAGTAACATATTGGGATTCACCGATACCTCTCAGCTGTACAGATTTTAACAGAATTCCAGATTTTTGCTTCATATTTTTGGTCTGTTTTTTTCTAAAATTGTGGTTTTCTGGCAAGCTAGCGGCAAATCATTAGAGATTGAACTTAAAAATAATGCAGACATTTGAGTTTCAGACCACATACCATTCAGAAAACTCAGGCTAATGTAAAACCTGTTATTGCATCAACTTTCTAAGTTTGTAAGAGTAATATTTAAAAGCTGTCCCTATTTTTGGGCCTTTGTCTCACTTTTATTTATGGCTTTGTCCAGATTTCTTGCTCTAAGAGGTTGAGAGGTATGGATGCCCCATACACCAAAAACAGTAACATTTTGCAATGTGCCGTACTCCAAAAACAGTAACATATTTGAATGCATCATACACCAAAAATAGTAAGATACTGGGATGCATCATAAACCAAAAACAGTAACATACTGGGATGCATCATACACCAAAAAACAGTAACATATTGGGATGCACTGTACACCAAAAACAATGACATACTGGGATGCATCATACACCAAAAAACAGTAACATACTGGGATGCATCATACACCAAAAAACAGTAACATATTGGGATGCACTGTACACCAAAAACAATGGCATACTGGGATTCATCATACACCAAAAAGAGGAACATATCAGGATGCACCATACACCAAAAACAGTAACATATTGGGATATTGGGATGTGCCATACACCATAAACAGCAGCACATTATGATATTGGAATGCAATGACTCTTTCTGTAATCAACGTTATGAAACAGACTAAGTAAGACAAAACTCTACATTAAATGACAATAGGAATGAGGAAATTACATTTGTTTGACAAAATTCAGACATTCTGAGTTTTGAAGGTTTAGTTTTTAAGCATGTTTTTGAACTGAACACATGAACAAAACAGTACATCAGAACTGTTTCTAGATCCATTTATTAAAATTTAGTCCACAAACATACAAATAAAACAGTGCATTTGCATGTTCTTTGCATTCCAGTGGGATTTTATCAGAGCCATAGTTTTGAGCTAACATATGCCAAGAAAAAGAAAGGCCAAGTATGGATCTTTGTCAAAGCCTCTTATAAGTACTAAGAGCAGTATGAATCTGAGAGTATATACTGACAGGTCATTCCCTGCGCTCTTAGATACTGAGCAATCCTAGCAGTGCTGTACTGCACCCTTCTTATTTCATCAGTTCAACTATCAGTTTATGAAAAGCTATAAATTCATAGTCATTACTCATACACATAGCTGCAGCCTATGGTGTCCATGCATGAGCACAGCCAAAGCACAATTCATACATCCTATTTATGCTCACATGCAGTATCCACAAATAAATCTATGTAAATCAATGATTAATGAGATTTTAATGGGAAATGATATGGAGCATTCTGTTATGTCTCCTTCTCACCTGTTTGCAATTCATAGTTTTTTTTATGCATTTCCGCTGTATCTGCTAATGTGTTATAAAAGGCAAAATTGAGCCTTTATGTTTACTTTGCATTTAGTGAAGATGCTTTCTGTCCCTGCCAGGCTAACTATTTCCCAGTGTGAGCTGTTTGTGATGACCAAGCCAAAACTGTAGGCATCCAGCTTCGCTCAACAGCCAAGAAAGCAAAGACACAGCCACAGAATGTCATTATAATTCTCATAATCTCACTATATTTGCCATGGAGACCTTCCAGAGACAGACTGGGGACACACTGGGTATTTTTCAGGTTTCTGCTTTGAGGATATTTCAGCAGCTCCACAATATACTCTTGCCATGTGTGGCTCAGTACATCTATTTCCCAGTGTCACCTCAAGACCAAGCCTAAACTATGCATGCTTTTTATGGGATGGCATATTTCCCTGAGCAGCTGGTGTGATAGACTCCACCCATGTTGCTATAAAGGCTCCATCTTATCAAAGGAGAGGGAGCTGCACTGGAACAGGACAAGCTAACTACCAGGTAGCGTGTGATGCATGGGGGTGCATAAACAATGTGTCACCCCAGCATCCTGGCAGTGCCCATGATTGCCATATCTGGCACACAAGCTCACACTACCACTATTTCCTGCATGGTAAGATGTGCCACGGTCACCTTGCTGATAAGATGAATTTTAGTTAATATCCAGAAACAACTGGGCAGTCTATATAAAAATAAACCATTTCTAACACAGTCTGCTAGGATAACAATTGCTCAGACTCTCCTCCTTTCCATGCTATTTTATGCCACACAAGTTCTCATCAACTTATCCAAAACTAAAATTGCTAAACTCAGCACCCTTTACAATCAAACTGCAAAATTTGATACCGCTGCCCCCTACCGAGCCCACCACTGCCATTCCCTAAAACAACTTGGCTGGCTTGAATTCTCTAATCTCCTAAACTATCATCAATTTTCCTTTGTCCACAATCACCTACTACTCCCAGACAACACTCCAGCTCTCAGCAAGCTACTGGAACTACAAGCTAAAACTAGACAACTTTGTTCTAGCTACAAAAAATTAATCAAGGTCACCAAGACCAAAAACACATCGGGGATTCCCTCTTCCCTAAATACATAGGCACAATTTGGGACACCCTACCTACTATGATTACCTCAGCAGGCTCAAAGATTACATTTAAAAGACTCCTGAAAGAACACCTAAAGCACACATAGATATGCACATCCCCCATCTGGCTGACCTCCCCCCTCTCCCACACTTTCCCCTTCTCTTGCCCTCTGACTTCAGCTTCATCACCAAAAGAATGCAATTTCTCTAGCTTCCTTCCAGTTCCACCTCTAATTCTAACCCCTTTGTCAATACCCATATGTCACTGCTAGGACACTCTGTTATTTAGCCGCTAAATTTTACTTTTCTCTTTACACCTCTACTCTTACTTTATACTTAAGCTACTTATACCTCCTGCTTTTCTTACTTAACCTGTTATCCAGTTTCCCATCTCTGTCTCTTCTCCTGCTACTATACTCCCTACTATGTCTAATCGTTGCTCTCTTTGTTGCTATACTCCCTACTGTGGCTAACTTGCTCACAAGTCAACTGTATAAAGCAAAAAATGCAACCCCCACTAACAATGTTCACCCTTATGTAATGCCGCAACCTAAAACCGTAAAAGATGTGTTCAGTCTATGTAAATATGTTAAATCTTAAGATTCAGTGCTATGTTGCTAGTCAATGTTAAGTTTGGTACTATCTATGTAAATTTGCATTAAGCTTGAATGCTATGTTTCTAGTCAATGTTAAGTTCAGTACTATCTATGTAAATTTGAATGCTTCTATGCTTCTGTATACACCTTAAATTTTGCTTAAAATTTAACTGTGGAGTTTTTCTCCCCAGGTCTCCACTGAAAATGAACATGCATCCAGTTGGACTTTCCCGGTCAACAGATGTAAATTAAATAAATAAAATAAATAAATAGTTTTAATAATTTAATTAGTCATTCATAGTAAACTGTATTGTTTATTTACTAAACTACCCTTCCTTTGTTATGTTCCCCCCTTTCTCTTCTTTTCTTGTGTTTTCTAGATGTTGCAGGCTATCATTTGGAACCCTAGTTTATGACCCTTGTAAGAAACCCAATGCTATCTGCAGAAGAACAGTATAACACTGCCATCTTCTAGACATGCATTGTTACTGAGAGAGAGTGGCTGCTGAAAGTCCATTTTTGTTGCCTGGATAAGTCTGAGGGTGCCTTTTAGTATTACGCTGCTACTGCATGCAGGATGTTTACAGTGTGTTGTATTCTGCACAATATGGTCATGCATCATTTTTGTGGTGAACTGTCCCATGATGCCAATCCCAGTGCAGGTCTGACCAATGAGTGATGACAGTGTTAGTGGCCAGCTGGCAGCAGTAGCAAGTGACCACATGTAGCAGGCCTGTGCATGGTATATGGCTACACAGATAAAGGTGGTTTCTAGTCCACACCTATGGACCATGACAATCACGCTAGTGTTTCCTCATCATGAAAAACACGTAGAGTATAATTGATGCATGCAGTGCTATATGTGTGCTGTGCTGTGTGGTGCATATTCTACTGTCACTGTTTATTAGACAGACCCTCTTATCTTGAAAACTTTTTTCTACAATACAGTTACCCATGCAGCATATATATTTACTGTTTATAATAGTTATGCCTGACTGTTCCTTGAGATTTGTGCAGTGAGTACAACTGGCATTGTATAAGGAATAAGTACATTTTTGCACAGTTCTGATGAATGTGTTTTGTTTGGAGACTCAAATTAAGTATGCATGTACTGCTTCTGCTTTCATGTTCAGTATTGTAAAATTAATATTGCAGTGCTTGACTGAATTAGTGAAACAAATTCTACAAATTTAAAGATGCACTGCTGCTCTATTCAAACTTGCATTTTTGATGAGTTGATACCTGGCACAGGAAGGGAAGATGCAAGACAGTTCTTTGATTTATGATGCATGGTTCTCCACTTTTAGTTCTGATAAATATTTTCATGTATATTAAGATACTTCACATCGTACTAGTTTGCTCTGTCATAGACACCAACCCAGTGTGACATCAAAAGTAGTAACAATCTTCATATGTGCAGTGCTGAGGGTGAAGTTGTAACAGTGGTTGTGTAGCTGGCAGGATAACTATTAGTCATGTAATCATTTGTCCACTGTGTGGTAAGCTGTTAGCAGTATATATATTATTTCATTCTGCCTTTCCCCATTATTTGTTTTCTAATTATCATTTGTATAACTGTCAGCACTAGCATTACTCAACTAATACTCATGGTATTGAATGGGCCCATAATGGTGTTAAACACAGCACTCGGCAACTTAACTCCTCACCACTTTTATTTCCAAATTTCAGTTTTTATTTTATTATAAGCATTAGCATTACTCAACTGAAATGCATATTTATTTATTTATTTATTTATTAACATTTTGTTTACTGGGAAAGTCTGACTGGTGCCCTTTTTCTGTGGAGGCCCAGGAAGAAAAGCTCCAAGGTATCATATTTAGTGCAATCAATATTTACAATAACAAATTTTATAATTCAGTTTCAGTGACTACATAGCATAATTGTCAGTATAATAAAATGTCTATTGATATTTACAAACATTAAATGTACATGTTTTGGACTGAGACTTTACTGATGGAAGAGTGGTGTATAAGATAGGTAGGAGTAATTTAAGAAATACAATAGAGTGAGGTATTAGAGGAGATAAGTAAGTCTGAGTGTTAACAGAGAAGTAGTGATGGAATAGTAATTGGTTGTGCTAATTAGAAATAGGCATAGTAGTTTAAGAAGTCAAATAAAGTGAGGTATTAGAAGGGGATATGCAGTTTAAATCATTTAGTCTTTAAAGGGAGGTATAACAAAGGTGATGAAGGGTGTTAGAGAGCCGATGAAGCATACGTGAGCAGCATACGTGCTGATGAAAACCTCTTAGCAGTGAAATACATTGCACACAGACATCTTCCTTCCATCCCCTCATACCACAGTAATATAGACATATATTATTTTTTTACATTGCCTGTAACCTTAAACAGTAACATTAGTCTGGTGAAACTCATGGGGTTGAGCTAAGGTGTGTCATATTTTCATTTCTTACGGCGCTATGCCTGACCTACAGAAGGTCAAGCTTAGATGTACCATACACAGCATCACCTAAAGATAGAGTGGGTGATGTTGCATATGATTGTGAGGAAATGATGCCTTGTGAGCTTGATGTTGACTTGCTGTTGTAACATGACCTACTGGATGCAGGTGGTCCTACAGGCACTGATATCACAGTGCTGAATGACCAAGACCTTGAAGAGAGGTACTGAAACATGTAGATAAAGGACAATGAGGCATACATGAATTATTTTGCATTAAGTCACCTGTACTATTTCCAGAACTTAGGTTCATAGGTTCATAGGTTCATACTAGGCTATCTGCCCTAGGGCATTTATAAGCCTAGCCAGAGTGTGTGTGGCTTTCGCCACCACTTGGGATGAGAATACTACGCCCATTTAGGGTTTAGTTTACTGTGCCTCTGTCTATTAGTGACACAGAGATGACCCCCGGGGTAAACCTACGATCTCCCATCCACTCGTCAAGATTTCTCTTGAAGAGAGTTAGTGAGGGGCTCTGCCTAACATGGACTGGGATTCTGTTCCAGAGTGTAGGGAGCCTCTGGGTTATGAATCTGTCCTATTTATTTCTTTGTTGAGGTTCAAATCTCTTGCTCTCGTGGCTCTGATGGATTTGGATTTTCTGAGGTGGAGCATGTCCATTCATTCCGGATTGGACATGGCCTTGTACATCAGGCATAGATCACCTCTGAGTAGGCGGTATGCGACTGAATAGAGCTGGAGTTTCTTCAGCCGGGCAGCATATGACATATGTTTGAGACCCTTTATCCTCTTGGTGAGGAACTTTTGGGGTCTTTCTAACTGCTGCAGGTGTCGGGTAAGATACATCCCAAATGGGGCATTGTACTCAATCATGGGCCTGATAAGAGAAGAGTACAGAGGCACAATGACCTCTCTTGATCTAGATGTGAATCCCTTCATGATAAGGTGGGCAATATAGAAGGTCTTCCTAACCACCTTGGCAATGTGAGTGTCAAATGAGAGGTTACTGTCGACTTGGGTCCCTAGGTCCCTGATTACCTCTTCCATACTTAATGGATTACCACCTATGTGGTAATTTGTGGGTACCTTGTTTTTCCCAAAGGGTATGACTATACATTTTTTGGCGTTCAGTTTAAGGCCATGGCTCTGGCACCAATCATTCGTTTCTGTGAGGCCTTTCTGAAGGATGCTTGTGTCCGCTGGAGTATCAATTATGGCACCCAGTTTGCAGTCATCTGCAAACTTTGTCAGCCACAATCCTCCTATGTTTGCTTGCACCTCGGAAAAATAAATGCCGAACAAGAGGGGTCCCAGGACTGAGCCCTGTGGTACACCACTTGTGACTGGCTTAAAGTCTGACATGGCTCCAGCAATTCTGACCTTGTGGGTTCTGTCCTTGAGCCAGTTTGCAACCCATCTTGTGACATATGGGTTTACATTTAAGCTGGTGAGTTTGTCAATGATGCCCGAGTGGGGTATTGTGTTGAAGGCTTTTGCAAGGTCAAGGTAGGCTGTGTGAACTGCCTTACCCTCATCAATGGCCTTAGTGACTGTTTCAAAAAAGTCAACTAGGTTCAAAAGGCAGGATCTGCCTTTGACAAAGCCAAACTGGGTAGGATCCAATGTCTGTAAGTCCCCAATGTCTTTGTTTATGAGTTCCATAATGATCCTTTCCATAACTTTGCAGACCAGGCCCGTCAAGCTTATGGGGTGGTAATTTCCAGGGTCCGTAGAAGCACCTCCTTTGTGGAGTGGGACCACTGTTGCTGTATGCCACTCTTTGGGTACGTATCCTGTAGTAAGGCTAAGATTAAACAGCAGCCTTATGTGCGGGTTTAGTTCCTCTTGGAGTTCATGTAGCACGCAGCCCGGGACACCACCCAGGTTTCTAACATAGCTAAAAAAAGCCTTGTGATTGTCTTTTGTTTTTCTCGATTTTTCTCTTTTTCTTTCCTTGGTGAGATTATGATTTTTGAAGAAAGTTTTTGTTTTTTGCTAGTATTGATCAGAGATGCCTTCCCTTTTGGGGATTTTGTAGTGGCTCCTAGTCTCCTCCTCCTGGATTTGTTAATGGCTGGAGTCCACCAGACAGGATGCCTGCCTTTGTGGGAATGGGTCTTGGTTTTATTAGGGATGCTGTATTTTTAGCTTTGGAGAGGGCGGCTCTCACCTGGGCATCTGAGATGTTAGGGAGGCTACACTCTGTTGGGATAGATATTTCTCCTTTTGGTGGGGAGGGGGCAGAGAAATTTGCACTGAACCTGTCTGCCAGAATGTTGGCAATATCTGTGGGTTCAGTGTATTTTGTGTCATTTTGGACTAACTCTGAGCATATCTGGGAGTTTCCACCCAGGTTTCTAACATAGCTAAAAAAGGCCTTGTGATTGTCTTTTGTGTCTTTTGTGATTTTTCTCTCAAAGTTGGCCTTGGATGATTTTATGAGTGATCGAAGTTTTTGCTAGTACTGATCAGAGATGCCTTCCCTTTTGGGGATTTTGCTCTGTCATGTAGTAGCTTCCTCCTCCTGTTGTAAAGTTTGTTAATGGCTGGGGTCCACCAGACAGGATGCCTGCCTTTGTGGGAATGGGTCTTGGTTTTATTAGGGATTGCATGATCCATGCATTCTTGAAGGTGTCCGTAGAAGGCATTTATAAAGGATTCAGCAGTGTGGGTTGTGGTTTCCACTGGCCCAGGGGCCTTGAAAGATACCACTTCAGTCTTAAGAAGTGTGAAGTCTGCTTTTGAGAAATTTTTCACTGTGGTCTTCTGTGCAGGGGGTGGGGGTGGGATGTAGATTTCCAGTGAGATTAATTTATGGTCTGATCTCACCAATGAGGGGTATACTTCTGGTGTGGAGCATTTTGTCCCCATGTTTGTGATGATCAGGTCTAGTATATTATCTCCTCTTGTGGGAGTGGTGACTAGTTGTTCCATCGCATTTGAGTTTATAAATTCTAGGAACCTTTGGGCTAGGGTGTTGGGGCTTGAGTAATGTTCCCAGTCTATGTTTGGGTAGTTGAAGTCTCCCAATATGATGGTATTTGGAGAGACATTCATACTCTCCAGTGTCTTCAGGAAGGCTGAGTGGGGTTCCTGAGTTTGAGAGGGTGGTCTGTAGCATGCTACAAACTGTAGGGCAGTTTTGCCTATGGTTAGTTGCACCTGGATGGTCTCCGATGCTTCATGCGTTGCCACTAACCTGGAGGTGTGGGTATCTTTGATGAATATGGATATCCCCCTCCTTTTGTGGTTCGGTTCAAGTTTTGGGGCCGGAAAGCATGATATGAGGTATAACCTGGTAGTGCTGGGGTGCTCTCAGGAGCCTTGAACCAGGTTTCAGTCACTGCACAGACATCGATGTTCTCCATACTGAGGAGGGCTTCGAGAGCGTGCATCTTGAGGTTTAGACTTCTGGCATTGAGCAGCATTACCCTTAGTTTTTTTCACTTGTGTTTTCTAGGGAGGTGGGTTTGTCTTTTGAGCCTTGCCTAAAAAAGGCACTATGGGGGTGGCAAGAGCCTTGGCCAATATCCGGAAGCCCAGGTGTGACAGGTGCAAGCCGTCCCTTGTGAAGCAGCGTGGCTTGTCAAGCATGTCATCCCAAGCGGACAGATATTGGATCCCCTTAGAATGACACCAGTAATTAAGCCAATTGTTAAAGCTGATCATTTTGTCTCTGTACTGTGTCATCATTCTTGGTGAGGGTAAGATGCTGCTCAGGGTCAGGGTCATACCGGCCTGGGCTACATAATCAGAGAGCTCCTCGATGTCTCTTTTCATGTAGTCCAGGGAGGTACATCTCAGGTCATTCACACCGGCATGGACAATGACTGAGTCATATTTGTACTTGCTTTGGAGTGACCTGAGTTCTTGTGTCATGTGGCGGATTCTAGCGCCTGACAGGCAGCTTACTGTAACCTTTTCCTTGTTCAGTCTGGTGAGCGGGACGTCAGTGTGTCTGACTATGGAGTCACCTATTACAAGTGTATCTGGAATGTTGTTTAGCCTTAAGGGCTGTGACTGTTTAGCACACTGACTTTGTGAACTATGTGTTGCATGTGCTATGTCTTGAGGTAGTGGTCACTTGGGTGTCTGCTTTGGAGGCCTCTGTTGTTTAGGTAGATTTTTAATTAGAGCCTCTGAGTATGTTTTTGTGTGTTTATGTGTTTGGTTTGCAGTTGTGATAGGTCTATGTGAGACTGGGATTGTGGTGTGTGTGGTTACCTTCTCCTCCTGACTGGTTTTGCCAGTACTGAGTTGAGAGAGCTCAGCCTCCAGTTTGGCTATATAGTTGCATCTCTCACATATATTTGTATTTGTTGGGAGGAGGAGAGGGTTGTCTGTGTACATGAGGCAGTTGTAACATTGCCTCAGGATTCCCAGATTCACTAGCTGAACAGAAGAGGACGCCAGCAACTGACCCTTCGACATGCTAGAATAGTGTATAGTGTATAGGATTGCTGTGTAACTGAGTCAGAAAGGACCTATAGGGAAATGGGTACTCAAGGGGATTTAGGTGAATGAAGTACTTCCTTTTTGCTTTATCTGTATAAAAAATGCTTTAGGAGCAAGTACTGGGCTTTACAGATAGAGAATAGACTGTTCAGATTGCAAGTAGAGCAGTTCTAAGGGAAAAATTGAAGAGTGGACTTTGCCACAAATAGTTTAAACTTGATTAACTGGCGCTGCCTGATGCTGCTCTATGAGCAACTTCGGGCAAATTCGCGCAAAAGCGCTAAAGCGGGCTTTATAGCAGGGGGTTGAAAAGAGCTAGGAAATGGCCCAAAACGGCCAATAAACTACAAATTGCTGGGCTGGAACAACTCCTTTAGGGACAAATAGGCTGCTCAGTGCTCCCCACTCCCACTGGTGAACAAAGAAGCTTCCTCCTATCCAAATAAGGATATGGACAACACAGGAACTATGACACAGCCCAGAGATCAGCAAAATCTGAAGACTGGACTAATCTAGTTCAGTAAAGGCAGGAAAACAAGGATATGTTTTTGTTTTTTTTTTTTGTTTCAAACAGACAAAAAGATACAGTAACAAACAGTAAATGCTTTAAATCGGCTAGCGCACTTTCCTGAGAACCACCTGTAGTGCGATGATATATGCCACCACATGTCTGAACAGTACCCTGTCCTGTTCCCCATTCACAACTGACTCATACTTGAGTCTAGCAGGTCTTGACTAGTGTATGCATGCAGGAGGAAATGGCTGCTGTGTGTACCACAACACTGTCTATGAGTGTGACCATGGCATTATTCATTCTCTCTACCAGTTTTATGTAGTGCTGAAAATCCTCATGTATACCCTACACTACTCTGACCATCTCTACCTGACTCTCTGTGGCAGTGGACTGAGCCTGAACAATGTCACAGCACATTAGCTGCTGAACAGCTAATGCTTTTCATGCTTCTGGAGTTAGCTTTCACATGTGCCTGTGCCGTGCACCCCTTTGCACAAGTATTACAGTAGACACTGCTATCTCTTAAATGGTGCTGTTTACCAGAAGATGTTTCTGTGTTTGAGGTAACACTGGCGATGAAGTTTTACTCTGTGCGTGGCTTCTCTCCCTGTACAACCTGTAATATAATGTCCCCATCTTTATGAACCAGTAGTCATTTCCAGCAGTGTTATGCAACTGATGTGGGGTGTGTGCTCCTGCCATTAATCTTTATTGTCCTCATGAATATAGTAACACTATCATCCTCATTAGTCATTCCTGCTGTGCTAGTTGAGTTGAGCTGCTAGTTTAAGCTGTTGACCCTGTGAAGCACTAATTGCATTGGTATGGAGGCAATAGAGGACAACACTGAATGCTGTGTAATGAAGAGGGCTCTTACCATGCACACTTATGGCTGACAGAAATGGAGGGTTCATCTGTTGATAGTAAATGTAAGCAGTTAACCTCTGCAGTCATCATGTTAATGTAAAGATGTCATGGTGGACACACTTGTTGTATTTTTCGGCTTTTCCCGGTTAGGGGTCGCCACAGCGGAACTCCAGTCCGCTAATGATTGGCAGTAGATATTTACGTACTGACTTGCCAGGCCTGACGCACAACCTTCAACGAAGGTATGCCCATTCACGCATGTCTCCACACAGAAGACGCTTTAGCTGAGAATCGAACAGGACAACGTCTGTCATGGTCTTCCTAAACATGTATATGAATGCTTCTGGGGTGGATAACTGCCAGTGTCCACACCACCTGTGATTATGCCCATACCAACCTCTTCAGTGTCACAGTCATCTCCTCATCCAGAGAGCAGGTATTCCTCATTGGGTGTTAAAGAGATAAGAGGTCCCCAACCACTACTGCTATGAGCTATTGCATTCTTCCCTTTACTCTGGCACATCCTGCCATATCTATGGCCCCTTTTCTACACTGTGTCATTGCATGATTCCTCCCCCAACAACATTTATGTCCATAATAACCTGTCTCTATACCTTTGCTCTCTTGGCTTGTTTTGATCCCCTTTTTCCAAAAAGGCACTTGACATATGCCCTGAGGGCAACCCTAAGAACACGGTTCTCATCAGGGCTGAAATTTTCTTTTCTCTGTCTTGATCCCCGGTGCTGCATCATGCATTAATCTGGAACCTTAATGAAACTTGGTTTAATTGCATTAAACCAGCTCATCACCCCTGCAGCAAAGGACATGAAACCATGCCTCAATTCCTTACACCTAAATCCTTTTTAAACCATGACTCCAGTGCCATAACAAAAGAAAGCATTGTCGGTGATGATTTAGGTACAGCATAAGTAATAAATCCATCATATCAATACAGTGAAGCACAAATCAAAACTGAATAATGTCCACTTCATCTATAGTACTGCTAACCTGCTAATCATGAATAAGAAGAAAACAATTACAAGCTTTTATCATTTCCAGTGTCATATGTTATGCCAATAAGTCTGCAAAATGAAATGCTCAGTGACCTCTCAGCATCTATTCCCTGTGTAAAGAACACTGTCATTGATGCTCCACTTTCACAAATGACACTTGAAATGCAATTACCACTACTGTCATTGTCATCCAAACACAACAGCCGTTTATAACAATAACATCAGTTTGAAACAAAAATACATTTCCATGGTAGAAATTATCCATTAAGTTGAAAACTGCCATAGCTTTCTAATATTTTATAAGAGTAAAGTTGTTTAAAACTGACTTTAAAAAGTTGGCAGTTTCCCACAGCAGTTGCGGCCAAACTCGATCAATTGCAGAGAAATATGGTGACTTTATAGTTACTAATGGAAATTCAGGCTTATTTACACATTTTGTACACAAACTAAGGTCATCCATGCTGATTTCGAGGAATCGCAGAACTACGTGTGTGTGTGTGTGTGTGTGTGTGTGTGTGTGTGTGTGTGTGTGTGTGTGTGTGTGTGTGTGTGTGTGTGTGTGTGTGTGTGTGTGTGTGTGTGTGTGTGTGTGTGTGTGTGTATCTGGTCATCGATGTAGCCTTTGGGCAGTTGTTGAAGAGCTGCAGGAATGTGCTGCTGCTGTGCACCGAATGTTCCAATGCAAGTTAACTATCTCACAGCATTTTCCAAGCAGACTAAGCTAAGTACGTAACTTTGAGTTTAATGAAGCCTAATCCATAGCCATCCTGCAGAACATGACACACCTTAGCACTTCCTAATAGTAAAATACTTTAATTAAACCAGTCATTCAATGAAACAATTGTGGATGGACACCCCTATATAAAATTTATAAAACTCCTTATATTTGTTAAAATGTGTTATAAATATCTGCTTTGTGCTCCGCTTGCCTTAATTTTCTGTCAATACTTCTATCAGGCTTGTGCACAACTGTGCCCATAAATAATATCCCAATACTTCTGATTACATCCGAGCATTTACATTGTAATGTATTAATTCCAACATGCCTAAAGCATAACTTCACCAACTTTAAGCATTTCATAAAAGTGGATATTTCCTCACTGCAGCTTTTGCATTACCGTAGTCATTGCAAATGACCTGGGCTTAATATACTTACATACAGGTGTAACGGCGCTCTCAGCAAATGACCGCTATGAAAGTGAGCTTCTCTGGACTATGAATAGCGACCATAATCTACAAGCATCATCATAGTTATAAATGTATTATGTCCAGATAAGAAACTGTGCAGAGTTTGTGACAGTGCACTCTGTTCTTGTAGGTAATTGGAAAGCTGTTTATGTACTACTTTTTTCAACTATCTTCATACCTTTGCTAGAATTATATTAATGAGATGGCATTTTTTCAATTTTGTATTTATGTCTACTTTCAAAAACAGAGAGAAACTTGGCTTCCTTCCAGACATCCTACACCTCTTCCTGAATGTACCTGTCAAGTAACATAGTTACAAGTACTGCAGTTTATCACGTAGGCAAGAGGAAATCTATCTAAAAATGCAAGGCATCGTTCTTCATTTTTCTGAGGTTACTATGCAATTCTAAAGCACACCCCCCCCCCATTTTATTAGGATAATTAGTCCCAAGCTGTACATGAGTAACATTTTCTGTGAGGTTATCTGTTATAGTAGCAAATGTTGCTTAAAATTTCACAGGTGTTGCCACGTGTGAGGTCAAGCAAAGTATTATTCTGTTCTTGAGCTGATTTTCCCGAGTAGTCTATTTTATACTGTTATGAAAATGTGCTACAGTTTTATTTTATTTCTTTGAAGTGCTGTATAGTAATCTTTTTCTACTTGTTGAATGGTCATTTTTCTCAAGGCTCTCTAAATGTTTTTCTTTTTCCTGCTCCCGGCAGCTTTATGTATTCTACATGTATTATCTCTAGCTGCAAGAACTTCATAACTGTCTTTAGTAATCCATGTAGCATGTTGTAATCTGTCCGAGTGGCACAAACCTGTCCAATGTTTCGGCAAGTACTGTGCTATAGAACTCAAGAGAATTCCAGACATCTAGGAGATTGTTTATATTGAACCAAACATTGCATGAGTGGGACTACCTATCTTATCCTATAACAAGTTTCTCAGACTCTGTATAGTGGCTGTTCTTGTAGTAGGCTATAGTGTTTCCACATGACAAAAGTTAGAAAGTGGTCACTAATAGACTGGCTAGATAACAAGAAAAATTTAATGTATGGCTTTTTTGGTTAATATCCAGTAAAGAGAATTTTTGGTTACTTCCTTCTTTTTGGAATTATGGCATGCTGGTGGATATCCACAAAGGATTTGTAACTTCACTTGCCTGTCACATAGAGGAAATTATCTTTATACCCACTACTTCTTGTCCTGCCAAGGGAACAAAAGGAAGGGACAATAGAGAAGGGCAACAAAGCAACAACTATTTAGCTTGTAGAAGTGGTGCAGCCGGAAAATAAAAATGGACGATGAATGCACTATTCTTGTGGATTCGTCATTATTTATTGAACATTGATTGACCAGCAGACAAAACAATGAAAGAAAATTGCTGAAAGGTACTTTCAGTGAACAGAAAGTAAAGCTTTTTTCCAGGGGGACAAGCCCACTGCACCTATCATGTGGGTGATACCTTCCCTACACATCCTAACTTATATATATTATATATATATATATATATATATATATATATATATATATATATATATATATATATATATATATATATCTATATCTATATATATATATATATATATATATATATATATATCTATATCTATATATATATATATATATATGGGTCTATGTTTCTTGATCGAAATTTCTCGAACAAGAAACATCAAGACCCATTAAAGCAAAAGTGTACTACATCGAAAATGCACATTCGCAAAAGCCGGTTCTCCGAACCAGAAAAAAAAATACTTTAAACAGTATTTTGCAGGGGGAAAGCTGCCCTGCACCCCCCATGTGGGGGGCTGTGCCTCCCACACCCCACTACTTAAATATACTAACTCTGAGGTCGCACTACAGGGGGGAAAAGGATATATTTCCTTATACCCACTGTAATGTGCTTCGGAGAACAGGCTTTAGCAATAGTGCACTTTCAATTTAGTGCACTTTTGCTTAAATGGGTTTGATCTTCTGATTGTCGAGCGGCAATCAGTAGTAGACACATATAAAACTCCATAATCACAAACCAGTGGAGAAAGGGAACTCCCCATTTTCTCTGAAAGTACCTTTTAACAATGAAGTCATTACACTGTTGATGATTATTATTAATTTATTTTATTTATTATTATTTATTTTACATTTGTTGACCGGGATAGTCTAACTGGATACATGTCCATTTTCAGTAGAGGCCCGGGGAGAAAAGCTCCAAGCATAAGAATAACAATATAACAAAAGCAAATAAGTAAAATAGAGTAATAAAGCAACAGTACCATAGTAACATAGGTAAAATGAGAAAAGCAAATGGGACTAACAAACAGTGACTAGAAAACATTTAGGCAAATCTAGACCAGACATAAACAAGCAAATGCACTAGACAGCACCAGGGCAATTGTAGAAAGAACAAAGTTCCCAAATCCTATCAAATTACTAAGAATAAAACAAGAGGAGAGAAATAAGTTTTGGAGGCAAGAGGGAGGGGTAGGGTTGAAATAGGAGTGAAATACAGGTTTCAGTCTGGGTTAGCACAAGGACAGAGCCACTTAGTTTTTAGATGTTCTTTTATTTGCTTTTTGAATTGAGAAGCAGATGCTAGGGTAGATAGTTCAGGAGGGAGCTGATTCCATTTTTTCCTATAGTGTTTGAGAAAAGAGAGTCACCAGCTTTGTTGTTTGATTTAGTTAAGGAGACAAGTAGTTTATTTGCAGAACATAGTGTAGCCAGGTTTTTATATGAAGAGATCAGATTAGAGAGGATGGGGGTATTGTTTGGGTGGTATAAGATCTTTTGTGTCATAAGTAACTGTTGACAGAGTATATGGTTCTGTAATTCTAACCATCCTAGTTGTTTAAGGTTAAGGCATTGGTGTGTTTTAAAGGGAGAGCATGTGATGAATCTAGCAATACTATTATAGCAGGTAGATAGTTTGGAGATGATGTTTTTGAAAGGTTGGTATATATAGCAGAGGCATAGAAAAGGGTAGAAATGAGGTGAGTTTGTGCGATAGTTTGCCTGGCTGAGGGTGTAAGGAAGGGTTTGATTCTGTAGAGGGTACCAAGTTTTTTGTTAACAGTCTTTATGGTGGAGTTAATATGGTCATCAAAGTTAAGATGATTGTCGATTGTGACACCTAGTAAGCGGGTGGTAGTATCTGGTGCTATATTAGTAGCATTATTGGAGGTTATAGAGAAGAATGGAGTGGGTGACTTATGAGTTGGTGTAAAAGTAGTAGTTTTGTTTTCTTTGGATTCAGGAGAAGACGATGTTGCATGAACCAGTTTTCTACTTCTTGGAATACAGTTTGGGTTAGGGATTGGAGTGAGGGTATATTATTGGTAGTACAGATTAAGGTAGAGTCATCTGCATATTGGATGCAAGTGGCATGGGGTATGTTCAAGTGGAGATAGTTAATAAATATGGAAAAAAGAAGTGGACCTAAGATCGAGCCTTGAGGGACTCCAATATTAACAGGAAGTAAGGAAGACAAATTGTTATCCCAGAGTACAGCTTGCTGTCTATTTTGAAGATAACATCTGAACCATTGTAATGCTTGTAGGCCGAGAGAAAGGTGCTTTAGTTTTTCAAGAAGTAGGGTATGATTAACCATATCAAAGGCTTTTGACAGGTCTAAGAATAGTGCAGAGGAAAAGGAGTTATTATTGCGGTTTTGTTTATAGTGTCAGTGAAGGAGAGAAGAGCAGTAGTAGTACTATGAAATGGTCTAAAGCCATGTTGGCAGTTGGCTAGTAGGTTGTTTTGTAGAAGGTGGTTAAGAATTTGTTTGTGAATACATTTTTCCATTATTTTGGCTAATGGGGAGAGTAAGGCAATAGGTCGGTAGTTAGAGAGGTCAATTGAAGTTCCACCTTTGTGTAGAGGGATAATATGTGATATTTTCCATAAGGTAGGGATTTTGCCTTCAGTGATGGTTCTGTTAATCAGGATAGATATGGGGTAGTCAATGGCTTGTGCAGAAATTTGTAGGTATTCAGATGGGAGATGGTCAGCGGATGGGGTACAAGGTTTTAGTTTGGTAAGAAGTTTGTAAATAAGAGATGTTGGAACAGGGTGTAAATGAAAGGTTGGGGAAGAAGTATTAGAGGTATTCAATTGTGAAGCAGGTAAAGGTGGTAGAGAGTTTGCTAGAGATTGAATGGCTTCTGCAAAGTATTTATTAAAGGCATCAGGGATTAGGTTGGAATTATTTTGGTTGAAACCTATAGGGGTGGGAGTAGTAGTGTTTCCTGGCTGAAGAAGTTTATTAATTCCTGACCAAAATTTTTTTGGTGTATGTTGTGAAGTTTGTTGGAGGTTTAGGTAGAAGTCTTTTTTATCCCTAAGGGTATCTCTCTTGGTAGCATTTCTTAATTGTTTGAAGAGAAGGTGATCAGATGGGCATTTGGTAGTTCTCCATTTATCCCAAATTTTGTTTCTAAGTAGCATTTTCTGCCTAGTTTGTTTAGTTAGCCAAGGGGCAGATTTGGTTCTTATTCTAATGGAGCGGTATGAAGAATGGTGATTTAGTATTTGAATAAAGTTAGTATTAAAGTAGGTTACAGCCTCATTAAGTTCCAGATATGTTAGTGGTGACCAATTACATGCTTTTAGTTCGTTTATAAAACTGTCAGGAATAAAGTGTTTTTTTGAGCATGAGGTTATAAGATTAGGAGTGTTTGGAATGTGAACCTTTTGTCTGATAATGTAAGTAAGCATATGGTCACTGATATTATCAGGAAGGGTTCCTGGAGTATAGTTGTTAGGATGGCTATTGATAAGGATCCAATCAAGGGTAGATTCTTTACTGTTAGGTTTGTAAATTCTAGTAGGAGTAGTTATTAATTGAGAGAAGCCAAAAAGATTTAAGTGGTTAGTTGGGGTCAGAGAATTACAGGTGAGCCAGTCAATGTTAAAATCTCCTAGTACAATGGTCTCTTGGGGAAGTTGAGTAGATAGGTAACTAAGTAGGTGTTCAAGAGTACTAGTGTTGTTTCCAGGGGGAAGATATATACAAAATAAGTAGATAGATTTGGAGTTGTTTAATTGGAGAGTGATAGATAATATTTTGGCTTTGGTGTCAAGTAATGGGATAGTGTTAGACAGGGAAATCTGGAGATTAGTTATATAAATAATAGCAATTCCTCCACCTTTTTTGGTTATGCGGTCATGTCTAAGGATGTTGTAACCTGGAGGGGTAATTTCTTGGTCTAGGGTGGATGGTTTTAGCCATGTTTCTGTGAGACATAAGATGTCAAAAGAGTGCAGGTATAGGAGAGCATGAAGGTGTGAGATTTTATTATTGATACTTCTAATGTTGAGATGAGCTATTAGGAGGGAGTTATGTGCTTTAGATAATGTGGAGTGCACAGGTAAAGTTATATTATCTAGGATATTGGAATTATGACCATTGGGGCCTGGGTTTGGATGAATATCACCATCTGAGAGGAGATGACAATGGTGAAGTAGTTTTATATTCAAGATTTTATTGAGGTTAATCAAACTCTTTTTAGAGGGGAGGTATGTTACATGTGTTACTCTATGATATTTTGGGAGTATGTAGTTAGACATAGAGGTTATGTTACAGTGAGTCAGAGTGTTGATACAAGTATAAGATAGAGTTTGTTGGACATTATGGTATTGTTTAAGAGTAGTAAGGTTTTCCACGAAGGTGAGGGAATATGGTATGGTTAGAGAGGCTGTAATACAAGTTAAGAGAAGTAACTGTGTGAGAATAGTTCTTTGTGTTATAGCCATTGTAGAGAGTAGTTGTTGGAAGAAAGTAGGTATAGTGTGTATGTACGGTTAAAAAGAGGTAAGAATGTTACTAGAGGATGAGGTGGGTCAAAAGTATAAGGTTAGATAAGAGAAGGATGTAGTGAAGGAATTGGAAAGGGAAGTAGTTAGAGCAGAGGATGGAGTAGTAAAGCTAATAGGGGTGTGGTCCAGGTGTGAGATAGTTAGAATTAATACTGGCAGGTATGCATAAGGGAGTATCTGGTGTTAAGGGGTTTGTAATTGGTTGAGAGGTTAGTGGGGTGTGGCTAGTGAAGTATAAGTGTAGGAGTAGTGGGGGTGGGTGGGATATGGGGGTAGGGAGCGTGAGACAGACCAAAGTAAGAGGAGCAGTGAGAGGAAACAATCAGTAAGGAGGAAGGTAAGCACATGAGACAGTAACAGAGTAGACAAGGTGAGAGTATGAAGAGGAGGACAGAGAAAGAGAGGGGAAAAACCTGGGAGAGTAGAGGAGAGAGTTAGGTAGCAAGTTGTATAAGAACTAGGAAGGAGAATGGGTAGCAGGGTTAAGAGGGCTTTGTCAACAGAAAGAGAAGAGTGCCTCAAGCATATAAGCTTCAGGGAGGGTGGTGGGGTAGCAAAAGAAATGAGATTACAGGTGGGTGATGAGTGCCATCTAGTGGCCAAATCTATAACAGCTATAAAGAGATGGAAGCAGTGCAATATTAAGGTAAAGTAGGGTAGTGGAAAGAGTGGTGTAACAAGGCAGAAGGGTAGCTGTAGTAGTAGGGGGCAAAAGGTAGAACAAAAGATAGTTAAACCAGGGGGGTATGGCTGCTGGCAGATATGGCAGGAGAAGTAGTGCACCTTGGAGGTGCTGGGGTTAGATATTTAGTAATAATTAAGCTAACAAATAATTTGTTTGTAACATACAATAAAAGTAGCTGTGGCCTTTAGTCCAAGGGCTGCTGGGTTACCCAGGTCACAGAAACACTCAATCAGGCTTAGGTAGGTGGGTTGAGCTGGTCTTGGAGTCCAGAAGGGCACAACAAATGTAGAAAGGTGAGAATAGAAGCTATGCAATGCTGGAGAAGGAAATAAGACAAAAAAAAAAAAACAGTCAAAAAGGTAAAAAGTGACAACAGGTGAAAACAGATGAGGCTTATTAATAGTAATACAGTCTTAACAGAATGAATAACTAGGACAAAAGTGGTTCTCAAGCACCAGGAGTACACAACATCAAGGTATACAACAGAGTAGCTGGAAACTAATAATAATCATCAACAACCATGTAAAAAGGACAATATAGTGAAAGGTTACAATCCCAGAGCAGTCTCCTAAGTACATAAGTCAGCTTAACTAACACAGCAAAGTGCAGAGCATTCACATGTTAGAACAAATCAGTAGACTATTTATAATACATCAGCAAGTCTTGAAACATACTTTAAGATATAGGCAATTAACTATTAGGATTTAGCTACAGAGATATGTAGATAAATGAAATGCGATTCAATAATGAAGAATGAAGCTACAACCAGAGGCATTTACCTAAGTGATACACATTTCAGGGTAAACATGGGGCCAGCAATAAGCTTATGTTAAGGAAACTAAAAGCTAAAATAACGTAAAGCTATTTACTCCATTTCGCTAGGTGCAAAACTAATATTTAAGGAAACGAAGATTAAATCACATATTAGAGATAGCGACAATTAACTAAAAGAGTAAGCAACTGCATACATTCCCTAGGCTAGTCGCTAATAAATTTAAAGGCACAGTAAGCTATATACTATGCATTGCTAGGTACAAGTCATAAAACTAAGGAAACGTAATCACACTTTCAGAGGGGGAGACAATGAAAGTAAAGAGTAAGCAGCTATATCCGGTTCCTGAGCTAGTCGCTAAATCAAATAAGAGAGCACAGTAAGCTATATACTATACACCTTTAGGTACAAAGCCTAAAAGTAGGTAAACTAAATTTAAATCACATTTTAGAGATAGCGACCATTAAAATGAAGAGTAAGCAGCTGCACCCGTTTCCTGGGCTAGTCGCTAGTCAGTAAGAAAGCACAGTAAGCTATATACAATAAATCACAAGGTACAAAGCTTAAAATTAAGGGAAATCAAAAGCATAAAGTGGATAATCACTCAAGCTCCAGCTATACTAACTATCGGGATCCTGTGGGGCTAGTATGCTGCTTCCGAACAACGACATGCGGCAAATTAAAGGAGCCGCGGAAAAAAAAACGGCAAAATAGGAGGGGTATTCAGAACAAACAAAGAAAGCTTTCTACAAGTACAGACAAAGTAAAACAAAACAAACTGAACAATGATTCTAGAAAGCAGGCGGCAAAAGTGCAAAAAATAAAACTTAAACAACCAAGACTGTGTCAGTAACAAAAACGCAAACATGTATCTACAACTAGAACAATTGTAACAAAAAACACGCTTACATACCTATACAAACTAAACGCCAGGGATCGCTCAGCAGCCACGCATGGTGAAAGGAAGTAAAGATGGCGCCAGTAAGGAGGCAGTCCCATATAATACCTCAGGCACGGAAGTGGTAAGCGGGGGGGGGGGGGGTGCAAAGTAATTAATAACCGGAATAAATACCGGAACAGTTATTATTATTAATATTTACACATTTACCTGTATGGTTCCCTTTTTGTGATAAGAAGTTTTATAAAATCCTATTAAGTCTGTATTTTATTGCAAATAGCACACCTTTTCACTTAAATAGAGACTATAGTATATGAAATAAGCCCAGGATGTATACATGTTAGGATGTTAAGAACTTGTCTCACACAATATATTTGACAAGAGCGTGCAAAAAGTTTTTAGGTTCTTGTGACTACCTGTTGATGACGAATGTTTAGTTAATTAATTAATTGCAAAATTGAATTATTGTTTAATTAATGTATTGAATAACCATACTATTCTTAACTATATAAACTCAAGGTTTCATTTTAATGTACATGGTCTGAGGAAGCGTATCAGGAGATACGCGAAAGCGCTTACCACCGTTAAAATAAAGTTCTTTATATTTTTCTAATACTGGTCGTGGTGAGTCTGAAGTTTGTTTTTCCACCACAACACTGTTGATGATGGGACAGACAGCATTTGCTGAAACCCCATTCCCATTCAAGTATGGCCACCTTACTGATACATTCAGCAGTTCTTTTAGGCTTTCTGCCTACATCGGGTGTAGCAAATTCTAACTGCAAAGCATACTTATAGGTTCATAGGTTGGTACTAGGCTATCGGCCCTAGAGCCTATATAAGCCTAGCCATAACAATTACCTGTCTATTTCTTTCCACAGTATTTACTTCCCTGGACCCCTGTCTAGCAGGGCGATTGGCGTGATCCCCGGGGTGAATTTCCTATCTCCCATCCAATCATCAAGGTTCCTTTTGATTATTAATAAATCTTATGTGGTAAACTTTACGGCTCATTTGTGCTGTTTTTACACTGATGTTTAGTGCTGGCAACTTTTTCTCTTGTTGCGTATGATTTTTGCCTTGCACTGGTCGTACTTGCAGAGGATTTTGTTTTGGTCCTTTTGATTAGGGCCAAAGAGACGCTCTGCTTGACAAGTATAGGCAGTCTACTCCAGAGTCTGGGGAGTCTCTGGGTCAGGAACCTATCCCTCCAGCATGTTTTGTTCATTGTGATGACAATGTTTAGATCCCTGGAGCATGTAGCTCTGAGGGATTGGGATTTCTTTAAGTGTAGCATGTCCAAAAGCTCTGGGTTTGACATGGCCTTGTTTGTTAAGCAGAGATTGCCTCTGAGTAGATGATATGCCAGAGAGTTAGCTGGAGATTTTTTAGACAGTCAGCATATGGCATCTGCTTTAGGCCTGTGATTCTTTTAGTGAGGTATTTCTGCGGCCTTTCCAGTTGTTGCAGATGTCTTGAGAAGTATATATCAAACGGGACATTGTATTCTATAATGGGTCTAATGAGGATGAGTACAGCAGGACAATGACCTCCTTTTTTCTTGAAGAAAAGCCCTTAGTGATGAGGTGTGCCACATAGAAGTATTTCCTGACTGTTGTGGCGATGTGGCTATCAAAGCTGAGACCACTGTCCACCTGTCTCCCTAAGTCTCTTATCACACTTTCGGTGTTTAGTGTACTGCCACATATGTGGTAATTCACGGGTACATGTTTTTTCCCAAAGGGGATAACTATACATTTCTTGGCATTCAGCTTGAGCCCATAGCTCTGGCACCAAGCATCTGTTTATATAAGGCCCTTTTGTAGAATATCCACATCATTTGGAGATTCAGTAATGGCTGCCAGTTTGCAGTCATCTGTGAACTTTGTTAGCCAGAGTCCCTTAGTGTTGGTCTGTACTTCAGAGAAGTAGATGCCAAACAAGAGCGGTCCCAGGACTGAACCCTGAGGTACTCCATTTGTCACTTGTCTGGAGCTGGATTTGGAGTCAACTACTTTTACAGTGTGGGTTCTCTCAGTAAGCCAGTTGGCAACCCATTGAGTGACATAGGGATTAATGCCCAGCTTAGTAAGTTTATCTATAATTCTAGAGTGGGGGATGGTGTTGAAGGCCTTGGCAAGGTCCAGATAGGCTGTCTGCACTGCCTTACCCTCATTCACAGCTCTAAAGACTGATTCAAAGAAGTCAATCAGATTCAGGAGAC
>NC_056732.1:195428442-195505942 GCF_019279795.1 Protopterus annectens
ATGCCAAACAGTAGGGGTCCCAGGACAGATCCCTAGGGAACACCACTACTGACGGGTCTGTTGTTGAGGTAGTGGCACCTCTTTTGACCTTGTGGGTCTTATCGGTGAGCCAGTTGTCCATCCACCTGATGAGATAGGGATTTACTCCAAGTTGTGTTAACTTTTTCAATGATGCCCATGTGGGGGATTGTGTCAAAGGCCTTGGCCAAGTCAAGGTAAGCTGTATGTACTGACTTTCCCTCATCCAGGGGCTTGGTGACAGTCTCAAAGAACTCAACCAGGTTCAACAAGCAAGATCTGCCCCTGACGAATCTGAATTGGGTGGGGTCAAGTGCTTGGAGATTGTCTATGTCCTTGTTTATGAGATCCATAATAATATACTCCATGGCTTTACAGATCAGACTTTTCAAGCTAATGGGGCAATAGTTTCCTGGGTCAGTAGTGGCACCACCTTTGTGCAAGGGGATGACAATAGCAGTTCTCCACTCTGCTGGAATGAAGTCTGTAATTAGTCTGTGGTTGAATAGGGTGCTCAATGGCAAAGCTAGTTCTTGCTGGAGATGGTGCAGAATATATCCTGGGATACTATCAGGTCCAATGGAAGCTATATTCTTTACATTGAATAGAGGCTTTAATGTTTGATCGGCAGAGATGTGAGGTGTGGGACAAGTATCAGGGATGTGGAATGGGCCTTTGGGTGGGAATAGGAGGGTGAAGTTTGTGCTGAACCTATCAGCTAGCAGGTCAGCTAAATCAACAGGATCAGCGTAAGTGGTACCATTAAGTACTAATTCGGAAAAAAACCTGGGCTTTGCCATGGAGGTTCCTGACATAACTGAAGATGGCTTTGTGGTTTCCCTTTCTTTCAGAGGCTAGTTTCAGTTCATACTTGGCTTTGGAGGTTTTCATTAGTGATCTAATTTGCTTGTTGAGGCTGAGGAGGGAGATCTTCCAATTTGGAATTTTTTCCTTTTACCCTTGGACAACAGTTTCTTCCTTTTGTTGTAAAGCCTGTTGATTGAGGATGTCCACCCAGACAGGTTTGTGTTTCCTTGAGGAGCAGATTTTAGTTTTGTTGGGTATGGCTGAGTCCATGCAGTTGTACAGGTGCTTGTATACTGTATTGACATACTGTTCAGCATAGTTCTCTGCATGCTCTGAGGGGGATGGTGGTGTGAAGCTACCAATACCCTCCCTTAGGATGTTGTAGTCAGCTTTTGAGAAGTTTTTTAGCCTGGTTATGGCTACGAGGGGATTGGGTGGGATAGGTACTTTGATTGAGACAGACCAATGATCTGATCTCACCAGGGAAGAACATACTATGGGAGTGGTGCAATGGTCACCCATGTTGGTGAGAACCAAGTCCAGAATGTTATCTCCCCTTGTGGGGGATGAGATGAGCTGGTCTAGTGTGTTAGAACTGATGAAGTCAAGGAATCTTTGGGTGAATGCAGTAGTGCAGGAATAGTTCACCCAGTCTATGGTAGGGTAGTTGAAGTCACCAAGGATCAGGGTGTTAGGGGGTACCTTGATAGAATCAAATAGGTCCAGGTAGGAGGAGAGGGTGTCCTGAGTCATGGAGGAGGTCTATAGCTGGCTATAACTTGGATGGGTGTCTTGCCAACTGTCAGTTGCACCTGGGGTAATTCCAGTGTGTCATGCTGGCAAACCAGTCTGAAGGTGTGCCTGTCCTTAATGAAGATAGAGACTCCACCATGCTTAGTCTTTCCAACCTCATTTGGGGGTCGGAAAGTGTGGAATGAGGTATAGCCTGGCAAGGCAGGGGTGCTCTCTGCAGCCCTGAACCAAGTTTCCATAACTGCACAGGTATTGGCATCTTCCAATGTGAGATGAGCCTTCAGTGAGTGCATTTTCAGGTTAAGGCTCCTAGCGTTAAGCAGCATGACCTTCAATTTGCATTTTGACAGATCTATTATGTGGGAAGATTTTCTTTGGGACTTAGCCTAAAAGACGCACAATGGGAGAGGCAAGAGTCTTGGCCAGGATCCAGAACCCCAGGGGTGACAGGTGGAGGCCATCTCTGGCAAAGCATTGAGGTCTGTCAACTGTGGCATCCCAGGTAGACAGATACTGAATCCCCTTGGAAAGACACCAGAAACTAAGCCAATTGTTGAAGTCAACTATTTTTTGTTGGTATTGCGGTATCACTCTTTCTGAAGGTAGGCTGCTGCTTAGGGCTATGGGCATACCTGCCTGGGACACATACTCTGAGAGCTCAATCATGTCTCTCTTCATATAGTCCAGGGAGGTACATCTCGAGTCATTCACACCAACATGGACAATGACAGAGTCATACTTGCACCTGTTGTGGAGAGACTTAAGCTATACTGTTAGACTTGTGCAAATATTCTTATGTCATTGGTATGCATATGTGTATTGACCCTGATTTCATGTACATTCCATTTAGGCCACTCACAGTCATATTTATACATCTGCACCTGTGTGCTGCCTTTAGCATGGCATATGTGTGTCACATAAATGCATTCCATTATATGTTTGTTTAGCTTGTTTACACCTATTTGTGTATTTAGCAGCTATGTTGCTGCTTTGCTGTAGTACTGCTGTTTGGCACTGTGCTTGGTTGTTTTCTTTTCACATGCATGGCCAGAGGTTCAGTTCTGCCCTCTGCTGGAGTTATCTAGCATTCCCAGATCTGCATTTGCTCTTCTGTGATGCTTTGGCTTATACTTGCACTGCTGACAGATACTTGGATATGTGTTTATTTATCCAGTGTGTACTGTGATCCATATTTATTACCCCACAACACACATCTACTATTGGTTATACACATCCAGGTATGAGTGGCACACAGTTTTGCAACATGTTATAACATAATAGTGCATAGGTAGATATGTTTTTTCTGCATTTTGCCATGACTGGTATGCATCTCCACCCTGTTTGAAAACTTTCCATTGCCTGTGTTGTATAGTGTGCCATCTATGTAACTTACCTGTCCTTACTGTTTTTTTCCAACCTTTGTCTGTCATGTGTTGTGATATTTGTTCTATGGGTATACCTGCTGTGGTGGCCTTCTCCTCTTCTTTCCCTATTGTTATCCTTCCTTCTATTCTTAAAACAATAAAAAAATTGGATCTATTTCCAACAAAGAGAAAAAAAAACATTGCCAATGCCGCTCTGACTTTCCCTCAGATTTTCCAATTCCTACATACCTCTTCTGTGTCCCTCTTCTTCACTCATACCCCACATCTTTTTTTCTATCTCCAACTTTCTTTGATTGTGTGCATTACCTGTGTTCCCACCACACATTCTGCACCAATTGGTAGCTAATGTTAGCTGTGGTGATGTGGTCATGATTGCCCTTTGCCTTTATTATTTTCTTTTATTATAAAATGTACAGATTGTGTTGGAAACCATAAGTGATAGCTAGGATATTTTGATAATAATGGACTTACAATAGTATTCTGGAGGTCTCTTTAAGCTTACTGGAGAGATTCTGTTATAAATATGTATTCATGACTGTCAGGCTGCTTGGACTGTGAGATTCTTTCCGTAACTTTCTTACTCATTTTACCCCAATGGAATAGCCCTCCCATATTGGTTCCTCCCAACTCCTTGTTTTATAGCAGGTAAGGCCCACTGGCCATTGTATTTCTGCTCCTGGAAGTCAACTTCACAAACATAAGTTCAGACCACATGGTGTGTTTTCCCTCTTTGGCGTGGACAACAACGTGGCTCTAGCAACTAAACTATTACTTTTTAAAAGTACTTCTTAAAAGTTATGTTTTTTATGTGCAGTTTTCCATCATAACCGATAGTTATAGCAACACTTCATCTGTCTTCACAAGCAAACAAGCAGCTTGAAACCCCCCCAGTCAGTTAATGACCCAGTTTGTAGTTAATCATGATGTAACACCAAATGGCACAATTACACACTTGTATTATAGGTTCATAGGTTCATAGGTTTATACTAGGCAATCTGCCCTGGGGCAATTATAAGCCTAGCCCGATTCTGTATGGCTTACGCCACCCCTTGATTTGAGTATACTGTGCCCTTTTTAAGGTTTAGTTTACTGTGCCTCTGTCTAATAGTGACACGGGAGTAATCCCTGGGACAAACCTACGATTACTAACAGAATTCACAGTTAAATTAAAATAACTACCAAGTAAAGGCAACACTTAGACTTTATTTAGACATTTTTATTCTCATTGTCATATACTCACTTACCTATGGTTATTTTCTGGTTGGTTTTTTTTGTCCATTACTCCCATTGCTTTCATGGGTCAGCCCACTCTATTCTGCCCTCTGCTCCACTACCCTACCCCTAATTCCCACCCATCCCCACTCACTCTAAATTTATACTCTAACACTACATTTCCTTTTCCCTTCTGCACTACAACTTCCTGTTTCTTCTTTTCAATAAACACTTTCATCCTTCTACCTTACCGCATCTCCTCTACCTTCTGAACCCTACCAATCAGAGTAATTTCTGTACTTCCCCTCCTCTCCACTGCTCACCTTGCTCCACTCTTAGTACTTCACCACCTCACAATAAATCACAAACATTGTATTCTCCAGTTCATACACTTTTCCTGAACATAGTATTCCCATCAGCAAATGTCCTTACCCTCCCCTGCCTCTTCTTTCTAATTTTCTTGATATCTACTTCCAGTAAGCTACCCTCATTTTTCCCCAACTTACATTCCCTTAAAACATCCAAACTGAAATATTTCCCATAAACTTACCTCCTACTCTAACTCATCCACTGAGAATCTTAGAAAAACCCTATGCTATGTCTATAACACCCTAGCTATTCAACACATCTAACCCATTTATTCACAAGTTCATAATAATCCTCCACCTCTCATACCCTCTCAAAACTAATCTTAAATACTACACCTACATCACTAAGATTCATACACTTATACAATTTACCAACAGTTTATACTTATCTGGAGATATTCACCCCAATCTGGCCCTCACTTCTCTTCCTCACAAGACACCTTCCCCACACCCCAAGTCTTCTACCAAGTGCCTAACCATATACTTATTGAATAGTCACAGCATTCTCAACAAAGTCAGTGAATTTCACTCACGGATTGCCCAATGCTCACCCAACATAATCATACTCACCAAATCTTGACTCAAGGTCTACATCTCTGACAATGAAGTTCTTCCCAGTAGGCACACTATCTTCTGCTCAGACAGGGTCCACAAAATAGGAGGTGGTGTAGTAATAATTTATTTTGACCAATTTAGTCTGTCACCCTTGTCCATTTCACTCCCCAAACCTTTACCTTGTAGAACTCTTTCTAGTAAATTTCAACCTTAACAATCACAGAAGACTTACAATCACTGCAGTATATATCCTCCCAGGTAATAAAATCCCCATTCTAGAACATGTTCTTTCCTGGATCACTCACCACATAGTATATGAAACAGTAATTCTGGGGGGTGTTAATACTGATTGGCAAATCTTGACCACTGACTACCCTAACTCTAGAATAAATCTCCATGGCTTCACACAGCTAATCTCAACTCCCACCCACTACAGCAAGCCTACCATCTCCAGTGCTAGTATCCAATCCAAACTTGTACCACAACCTCAAAACACTCGCTGATTCTATAAGTGACCACCTTCCCATCTATATTCAAAGGAACATCCCTCAACAAATTAGGCCCACAAATATAAAGAGTCCTGTAGCCTCACTAACTTTAACCCAAGTGAGTTCAACAATAGACTATCCTCCATAAACTGGTCCTTCCTCCTAAACCTTCCTCTTGTGATGCTGTACAGAAATTTAACTGTATTTTTCTAGACATGCTTAATTCCCTAGCTCCCCTTAGAAAAAATTTAGTGAAATCTTTCTTTGTACCAGGGCTTTCTTAGTCCATTTGATCTCTTAAGTTCAAGAGGGATAACACATGGAAAAACTGGCTAAAAACAAAATCCCCATCCACCTCCAAACATATAAAGAACTCAGTAACCTAACTACAAAGCAAGTCAATAATGACACAAAAACTTCTACCTTAAGCCTGAAACAATCCATCACAACACTCCTAAAACATTCTGGCACACCATAAAAAGATCCTCCACCCTGGTAGCCCTTGTATACCTAACCATTACTCCAACAGTTCTCCCCAGGAAAGTGCCAATATACTCAACTCTTATTTCATTAACGCCATTAGTAAACTAACCCAGAATAGTCACACTCCCAGTCTTACTATTCCTCTATCTCCCTTAAGCCAAAAAAACTACTTTTTCACTTAAACCAGTCCCCACAGCTTACATAAAATCCCTACTTAACAAACTAAAGCCATGGCAGATAACATACCACGGGTCTTCCTAAAACTATGTACTAACTCAGTAGCCTACCCTGTTGTGACACCCCTGCACTGGCCCAGTAATCAAGGAGCCTCAATCCTCACCACTAGCAGCAGTGAGGGGCGTACACATTGGGAGGATGACAAGTACACAGTACAATTTCCCTTAAGAGCACACAGAGATCACAGTCAGTCTGGGGCTGGTTTCTCCCACTTTCTCCAAATTCCCAATAAGACTCCCCACTGGCACAGCTATAGAGTTGTGATCTCAGCTGAGTGGCCAAGCCAAAACCTCCAGCACCCTCTCTGTCCAACCAGTGTTTTGTGTCCCTGCCCAAGTAGCTGACACACACACACTTTGAGATTTGATTTATACACACACACCTGAGAAAGGCTGGCACAGGTTTACTAGCTATGCCCCCTTCTGCCCGGGCTATAAGGCAGTACCAGCTGCCACTAGCCACTACTTATCAACTACTTTTAAGGCCCTTACCAAAGGATGCCAAATCTTACTGTGTAATGTTAATCTAAACGGTAAGTGTGACCAAGGCTTTCAAGGCTATTTAGGAGTGGCCTGTACAGTGTCACCAAATACATATGCAAGTACCCTAAGAGCTTAGATATCTCTAAAAAAACCAGCCACAATTAAAAGGTTTAAATATATTTACTAATAAGTAATAAAAGAACAATACAATACTCAAATAATACGGTAACTACAGAGTTCAGAATCACAGGAAATAATTTAAAACAACATTGCAGGACAGTCTCAAATAAATACAGAAAACATGTAAACTAATCTTTATTATATTCCTATCTATATCTAAAAGATACGATGCCCTAAATAACTTAATTACAGAGCAAGGCAAATGTAGATGAGTGGATGTTCTTGCTAGGTCCAAGACAAGACACAAAATGCACAGACTTTCTCTGTGGGAGTTGTTAAATTAATAATCAACATTACTGCTGGGTTAGCGTGGATGTCACCTGCCTTCAGTTCCCAGGCTAACAGAAAATTAACAAAATGTAACATTTCTCTGTGAAAAATACATATCTCTCAGATGTTTGCCTAGAACCGGAAGTTGTAAAACAATTAAACACTTTTACATTTGAAACCTAGTAATTATTTCTGTTTCCAGACAATAGAAAAACTCTTGCTCTAGACATTGTGTCTGCTTGCTGCACTGAAACTGAGATAACACAATTGTAAAACAAGTCACTTATTTTCTTAGAGGTTTGCAAGTTACCTCTGTATGTTCCAGTTTCTACCATTAAAACATACATTTGCACAGGCAGTTTATATACATTTCTGTTCTTTTCCAGTAGGGCACACTGTGGTCACATTCTTGAAGCTCAGTACATAACATACAGTTCTCTTACATTTGTAGGACAAGCATATGAATCATATTACTATTCACAAATGACATATGATTATTTACAAAATTCCAGATAGCTGGGATGGCAGTGTCACATTTCTATATAAATCATATTAATATTTTCAAGTGACATATAATTATTTACAAAATGACAGTATTTCCCTGATGTCACACCTATCACTAACCTCATCAACCATTCTAACCATGAATCTACAGTCCCCTCTATCTGAAAACAATTCTACACTATACCTATCCATAAAGGAGGGCACTCCACTAATCTCTCAAACTATAGGCCCATAACCATTCTATCCCCCTCTCAAAAATATTTGAAAAATGCATACATAAACTGCTGCTTGATCATCTTCTTCAAGAAAATCTACTCAATCCTAATCAACACGGCTTCCATCCTAGTCAGACTACTGGTCTAATCTCCTTCACATATATTATATGGGCAGTGCAGTGGTGCAGCGGTTTGTGTTGTCACCTCACAGTAAGAGGTTCTAAGGTTTGATTCTTATCTGGGGTGCCTTCTGTGTGCCATTTACATGTCCTCCCTGTGTTTGTGTGGGTTTCCTCCCACTTTCCAAAGATATGTATCTGGATCATTTCTCCCCAGGCCTCCACTGAAAAGGGGATCTGTCCCAGCTGGACTTTCCTGGTAAGTAAATGTTAAATAAATAAAAATCTCTCAAGCTACAGACAACAAAAAAGTGGTTTCCAGTATATTTTTAGATCTCTCCAAATTTTACATTGTATCTCACCCCAAGCTCCTCACTAAAATGTTTGATCTTGGTCTCTCTATCCTGCTTTCAAGTGGTTCTCTAGTTACCTTACCAGCAGAGAGCAGTCCGTCAAATGGCTCTCCTCTTTCTCCCATTTTCTCCCTGTTAACACTGGTGTACGTCAAGGTTCCATTCTCGGACCACTATTATTTAACATCTTCACAAACTGTCTTCATACTTCCTGTGTACAGTCCTCTCTCATATGATATGCAGATAATTCCACTGTCATCTGTACCTCTGATAATCTGTCACACTTCTACACGTTAACCCAAAACTCCTTCAACTCTGTTGAAAGATGACTAACTGACAATCAACTAGTACTTAAGCCAAAAAAAAAAAAAAAAACTTTTATTCTTCCCAAAGTCGCTTTCACATTTTTTAATCTTCATTCACCATCATATCCCTTAACAACACTGCTATAAGTGCAGAGACTCACATCAAGCTTCTGGGCACTATCATAGATGCTAGATTAAAATTCAGTCTCAGTGTCCAAAATTGCATAAAACAGACTCACCAAAAACTGGGCTTGTTCTATAGAAACAAAAAATTCCTCACTAAGGACACCAGGCTTTCCCTTGCCTATGCCTATCTTCTTTCCAGTCTTCTTTATGTCTCTATAATCTTGACCAATTTACAATCCTAACCATTAAAAAGGAGGAAAAGTGCCCAAACAGTAACAAATAAATCCCAAAAAAGCACTTGGATAGTCATTTCCACTGCAAACCACAATGTTTATTCACAAAGACACAGCACCAGCAACCACAATGTAAGATTTAAAGCTGACATACGACCAGTACGTTTTCGTCAAAAACTTCATCAGATAACGGTGAATGTTACTCTGTTACCCTTTTATAACCATGCCAATAACCCAATTAGTATAATTAAACCTTTGTTAATTGACCTAATAAATGTAAAGTTAAAGTACACATTCTGCTGGCTGAAATTCACACTTAACATGGGCGCCGTAACTAATTGACTAGCAGCCACGAATGGCCTAAGTGGTGGGTTCTCTATGTCCTTATGGACCTTTGGGATCCCAAATATAGATGGGACCCTAGGTTCCTTATTATGTAAAAATCTGAAGGTTTCTGTATCAATAAACCCTTCAAGCACCAAATCATTAAGGGCTAATTATATTTTCTTATATGCAGTATGTATCTCATTTATCGATACCTTAGTATATTTACTGTCATCAAGTAATAAATCCATCATTTTACCTTCATATATAATAGAGTTCATAAATACAGTTCCCCCACCCTTATCTGGTTTTATAACCCTAACAAACATGTTAGATCTAATAGACTCCAATAGGGCCCTTTCCTCTACTGTCAGGTTAGACCATACTTTGTTTTTAGAAATTTTCTCCCTTAATTCTGTTTCCACAGCATTTTCAATTTTTTTTTAATTGCAGATGTAGTGGGGGATTCCATGTACTCTTCCTTCTTAAATTCCCAACCATAATCTACATGTCCATTCATTAAGAGTACATGTCCATTCATTAAGAGTTTCAGATTTTTCTTATGGACATACATTTTTAAGTCTATTAATAATGTACTTATCTCACATTTTTTCTTGAGTACATACTTGAAACCTTTAGGAAATAAATCAGAAAATACGTTTGTAACAGTTAAACTGCTGTAATTGAAAAACAGTATGTCCATGTCATGTAAACTTGGGACCTTCACTTTCAATAGAGTGCTCTTCATCAGGGGAATTACTTCCCTGTTCATATGAAATAAAGTTAAATGCATTTAATACCCCTGTCTCATTCCCTTGTTGTTCTACCCCCTCCAGTTGCCCATTGTAGTCTGTTGGTGCCTTGTTTTTCATCCTCTCCGACCTCCGGAGGGGGCAATACTCTAAAGGGTCATTCATATCACCAGGTCTTCACAGGCCCTCATCACTAACTTCACAATTTTCATCACTACCATGATATCCATAACCATCATTCATTTTATTAATAAATTGTCTACCTTTATTATGTCTAAAAAATACCCCCTCCCCTTTATCAGAATTCTTGTAACCTTTTGGTTTTGGATACTGAATTTTCTGCGGATTCTCATACATGTCCCTTTTTAATTTCCTTTTCTTGCTGTTTAAAATCCCATTTAATTTTTCATCAATCTGCATTCTGAGATCAAAATATTTTTTTTTTCTTGATCCACAGAAAACATGAGATCGTTAACCAAGCAGGAATTTACATTATTTATTCTATTATTCAGTACCTCCATAACCCTCTCATTCTGTTTAATAATAACATGTAGAATATCAGAACCACACCTATCAAAATATTTAGAAGTTCCAGATGGAATTCTGAACCCACCATTACATTGTTAGGGTACCTATACACCCTCAGTCCCTTTGGTACAATATTTAATTTAATGCATTCTTTCAAATAAGCAATATCAGCATTTAAAGTCTTAAATTTAAAAAGCAGTTCATGTAACTTCTTTAAATTGTTAGCATAAGTGTCAGCTTCATCATTTTTTCTTTGCTGTACATATTTATCAAAATATACATGCTTGTTAAGCCATGTGTTCAAATTACATTCATTAACCACAGTATTACTGTTTATGCGAGAACAGTCAACTTGTGTCCGTTTTTCAGTCCTTAAATTTGATTTGTTGTGCCCATTACTATTAGAAGCCATTACACTGGAGCGTAAAACCTCTGGATTCCTTCTTCCATCAAACACAGGGGAATTAACTAAGCCATTCTCTCCATTTGAACAACAACGAGTACACACTCCATTTCCTTCTTCTTCATGCTGCCACGCCTCCTGATCACCAGGCAGCAGGGAATAGCAAATTGGTGTCAGCAATTCCACAAGCTGTGTCAACTGGCCAATCAGACTCGCCGAAGCCTTTTCACTGTTGTTCCCAACTGAAACAGCCACAGTGAAAGCAATAAGCCCTTCCATCCTCCAAAACAACCAGAACCAGTACAAAGGAGAAAAAGTGCCCAAGCAGTAACCAATAAATCCTATAAAGCACCTGGATAGTCATTTCCACTGCAAACCACAATGTTTATTCACAAAGACACAGCACCAGCAACCACAATGTAAGATTTAACGCTGACATACAACCAGAACGTTTTCGTCAAAAACTTCATCAGATAACTGTGAATGTTACTCTGCTACCCTTACATAACCTTGCCAATAACCCAACTAGTATAATTAAACCTTTGTTAATTGACCTAATAAATGTAAAGTTAAAGTACACATTCTGCTGGCTTAAGCTCACACTTAACATGTTCTAAAATCATTCTTATTTAAAATTCCTAAATATTATGACCATCATTTGTTAAAACACTTATCAAAACAAATATTAAAACAATATATGTTCAATACAAATGTTCCATACTAAAAATATATATAAAAAATATTAAAAAAATAATACAAGTTAAAATGTGTATAAAGAATGCTTCCCTCTAATGTTCAAAAGAAATATTGCAACATAAAAACTAAACAGTTGACTCATAGTATGAAGGATTCATAGGTATAGTGGTTTGCAGTGGAAACGGCTATCCAAGTGCTTTTTACAATTTACAATCCTCCCTAAAGTGCAAACTTGTGCTCTCATATAATAAAGTCACTAGTTTGCTGCCAATCGACTCTACAACTCACACCACTGCATTTCTCTTAAATCCTGCAACTGGCTTGATCTTCCCCACCAGCTCCTACTAGCTCAACAGCTCTTTACTCACTCCATTATTAACAAACCTACCTCCTGCCCTGTCATCTCATCCCTCATCTCCTTCTATACTCCCAGTCACTCTCTCAGAAGTTCTGATCAGTTTCTCTTGGAAATCTATAATCCCACAAGAAATATTGGCAAACATCTATACAGGTATTCCATTACCTCAGCCTGGAAAAAAACTTCCTCTGACAATTAGAACCACCTATCTGATACCCTCAGCTTTAAAAAAAAAACATTAAAAGAGATCCTACTGAACTCATGGATCTGCTCCTGTCAAAACCCCACCTAACTGTCATCCTACCTCCCACCCCTCACCTCTCTCTGTACTGCTGATATTTAGCCTTCAGATCCCCCCACTCTTACTCTAGTCTGTTCCCACTCCTCCTTTATTTCTCACACATTTCTCTTTCACCCCCTCACAGTTTACTGTTTTTGTACCAATAATTACTGCTGTATTTAGTATTTGTCATGTATTTGATATTTTCTGTACTTTGTGTTATTTCTGCCACGTAAACTGTTCTGTATGAAGCTTTTTTCCTCGGGCCTCCACTGAAAAAGGGCTCATGCTCAGTCAGACATACCTGGTTAACAAATGTCAAAATAAATAAATAAATAAATAAAATGTGCATCATGCTTTGACAGCAATTTTTGGGGTTTCTATTAGCTTGTCGAACACACATAAGAGCGAACCCTCTTTGATCGACAGCAAATGTTCGAAACCACAAAAATTTGAATAGCTGGAACAGAGATTTTTTTCCAGGGAAAAAAATCACTGGGCCATTGTCGGGACATTGCAGTTTCCTCCACTGTGGTGCAATCTCAGAGTTGGTATATTTAAGTAGGGGGGTGTGGGGGGACACAGCCCCCCATGTTGGTGGGTGTGGGGGGCAAAGTCTCCCACTTTATTTTGTTTGTGGATTTGTTTGTTTGTTTTTTTGGGAACAGCAATTTTTTTCTCTGGGAAAAAAAATCACTCTTTGGGCCATTCGAGTTTTTGTAGTTTCGAACATTAGTTGTCGATCAAAGAGCATTTGCTCTTTTGAGTTTTTGACAAGCTGATATGAACCCCAGTTTTTTATTACTTATGAATTACTTGCGAGTAATAAACATTGCACAATTACTACAGAAATATTCCATTGTGTGTGAGATATTCAGAATTCAATGAAGCATATTTACATATTACATTATCCACAACTTTGCCACTGATATTGGCGTAATGCACCAGATTCCATAAATTGTATGGAACCTGTCCCACCCTGGATTGTCCAGGAACAGATTAATCTGCAAACAGGCATACATTTACACACACACACACACACACACACACACACACACACACACACACACACACACACACACACACACACACATGCACGCACACGCATGCACACACACACACACACACACACACACACACACACACACACACACACACACACACACACACACACACACACACACTACTCTATTCAAACAGAAAGTTCAGCTAAAACAAACTAATAACAGTACAAATATGAAGTCTAAACCTTCCCATAACTTACTTCATTGAGTCTTAAAAATGGTGCAAGATCACAGCTGAAGAATCAAGAATGAATCTTTCAAAATGCATGACCATTGATGGCCACTATTGTGTCCAATCCAAATGTATTCACACTATGAAGAAATAAAGAAATATGAAGAAAAAGTGAAATACTAACTATCTAGGCAAGTTCATTCCAGACTTGAGCCAACTAGCAGCACTACTTAGAGAGCTAACATATACAGATGCATCCTGGTCATGGTTAGAACAACACCAAAGAGCATTTGATTTCCTGAAACAGAGAACTGCCAATCCGCCAACTCTCAGATACTATGATGTTCAGAAGCCAGTTACTCTTTCCAGAAATTTGGTCTTGGTGCAGTCATTCTTCAAGAGGGCCAACCTATTGCCTATGTGTCCAGATCTCTAATCCAAACTGAAATGCAGTATGCTCAGATAGAGAAAGAACTCTTGGCAATTGTATTTGCATGTTCGAAGTTCCATAATTATGTTTATGGTAGACCTATCAAGATGGAAACTGATCATCAACTTTTTGTCACTATTTTGAGAAAGCCTGTGCATACAGCTCCAGCCAGATTGCAATGTATGATGCTGAGATTGCAGAAGTATTTCAATCTTGTCTACACAAAAGGCAAACTTCTTTATCTTGCTGATACTTTATCCAGATTACCCAGAAACACCGCTGAACAACATGAGAATGAACAACTTGATTTTGAAGTCATGGACGTGACAAATTTTTCTTATACACATCTTGATGAGCTTAGAAATCACACAGCCTCAGATCCTGTTCTACAGAAGCTTAACCACTTTATCAATCGAGGATGGCCATCAAAGCAATCTAGTTTACTTCAAGAAGTGCAACCTTATTTTCCTTACAGAGATGAGATTTTGTATGACAATCATCATGAAAGGTCCAAAAGTGGTTGTTCCAAAGTCCTTGCAGCCATTGTATATTGCTATCTTACATCATGGTCACCTTGTAACCAATTCTACCAAAAGGAGGGCAAGAGAACTAGTGTTTTGGCCTTCTATGTCACAAGACATTGAGAGAGTACTTTCATCTTGTTCTGTATGTTATAGTACAAAGCCACATCGACAGAAGGAACCACTTCAGCTAAACCAGATTTCTAAACTACCTTGGTCAACAGTAGCCACTGACATTTTCAAATGGAATGGTCAGCATTACTTTGTGTTAGTAGACTCTTACTCAAATTAGTTCAAGATTGACCTACTGCCTAATCTAGTGTCCAGTACTGTCATTACTAATATAAAGTGTCATTTTGCAGTCACTGGTAGTCCGCACAAAGTTATTTCTGACAATGGCACACAGTTTACTAGCTAACAATTCAAAAGATTCTCTGGAGAGTGGGACTTTATCCAGGTTATGAGTAATCCTGAGTACCAAAAATCAAATGATCTGGCAGAACATGCAGTTCAAAGTGCAAAACAGTTTCTAGAGAAGTCAAAATGAGATAACAGTGATGTTTTCCAGAATCTCTTGAATCTCAGAAATATTCCTCGTGATAAACATCTTGGTTCACCTTCCCAGAGACTTCTGTCGAGACAAACCAAAACTACCTTACCAATCAGCAGTAGTTTATTGGCTCCAAGTGCTAAGAATAACAGATCAGTGAAAGCCCATCTGTTAAAGAAGTGTCTATCCAAGAAGTCTTATTACGATAAGTCCAGCAAACTGCTCAATCCATTACGTGAAGGAGATACAGCAAGAATGCAAATGTGCAAAGATTATGATTAGATTGGAGTCATGAAAAGTGTTTGTCCAGAGCTGAGGTCATACATTGTGGAATCACAAGGAGTAGAGTTTAGGCAGAATCGGAAACATTTCATGCCGGTGTCCGAGTCTGTATCACAGCACCTAGCCTGTGAGAAAGATTCTTTATCTCAGAGTGAGTTATCCAGCATTCCAGTTCCAGAGGATGTTCCAGTAAACATCCCTGTTCCTGAGATGAATCCTGAAGTTCCTGATATGAGTTGTTCACCGTAGACTGCCCCTGTTGCTAAACCCAGTTCTGATTACTATATTACCAGAGCAGGTCGCATTTCCAGACCATGTTACAGATACACGGTAACTTGGACATGAACATTGTGTTTTTTCTGATGTCTATATTATTGCATGTCTTATTCCAATGTCATTTCATTGAAGGCAATCTGTTTAAGAGGGAGGATGTAGATCAATATGTATGTATACCTTTAAGAAGCTTTCCAGGGGCTTGCACAAGTGTATAAATACTGAGCACATGCAAGCCTGACTGCCATTTTGTAGTTAGCTGTTGAGATGTAAGCATGTATGTCTGTGTAGTCTGTCAGTTAATCTGTTTGTTTATATTTTGTAATGCTGCTACCCATCCTGATGTGTTTTAATGTAATAAATCACATCAACAAACTACCCCATCTGTTTGTCATCTGTACTAGAATGAGACGAGTAATAGAAGGTGAGTCCCTGTCTCCTGAAGCAGTGTTAGTCAAGATGCCCACTACAGGTGGGTAATACACCCAAGTACTACTAGGTGTCACCAATTCTGCTGGTCTACAGCCTACTATTCCAAAAGGATGAGCAAGATGGCGCTGATCTCTCAAGCTTATCTTCTCACTCAGTCCCTCAGAAGTCAATGTCACTAACTGAACAAATGCAAATGATCAGTAATTCAGAGGCAATTTTAACTCAAAACCTGTGAAGTCTGTGTTCAGTGATGACACTGTTGATAATGATAGTTTTTTGCACTGTAAGGAAATGCCCTTTGCATTACTAACAAAGTGAAACTCACAATGCATAAAAATCATATTCAGCTTGTGTCAGCTGTTTGTTGTCATAACTGTTTATTTTATGTTCACAGTTTTAATTTACCTTTCAAAAGTTCAGTCCTTGAGGACTCTCCTCAGGTACTCTAAGTAACATCTCTGGGTTTCCATCTGACTTGCAACCTTGGCTGATATTGGCACATCATGTAAACCTACCTTGTAAGGTTGTGTCTCCTATCTGTGGCTCTAAAGCACTTTTGATGAAGTCAGCCAGACTTGGGAAAAATTGGCTCACCCTCACTCTTTAAGTGCCCGTAAGCCCACTATCCATCTTGGGGTAGACAATGAGTCATCCATTACTGCTGGTTATGGCTCTGATCATTCATCCTTCTAGGGGCATGACACTGATATTCTAGAGGCATTTCAGAACTCAGATGCCTTGCAAAGGGCACTAGACCTTCTGGTAGTCAGACACATTGAATTTGGTCTATGCAAATTCTCCACGAGCTGAAATATACATTTAATATTCATTTACTGTTAGGTACCATTTCTCATTTCTATGGTCATGTTAACATATGCTGGCCAGTACTAAGATACAAGGTGGTTATTTATTCATGTTCTGAAACTGTGTGCTTTCTTACTTGCCTCTGACATGAGTTTTATTAATGTAGAAGTTATGACCTCAGAACAGATTTACTAGCGGCATGCTGGTAGTTGCATGTGCTGTCTTTCTATATGTAGAAAATAAAATGAGCAGTATTGCGCTGTATTACCTTACGACTGAGACTTGTGACTTTAAAGGTTGTCTAAATGTTTATACTAAACCTTCTTATACCACATTTTTTCTTCTGCTGCCTGCCAAGCATCAGGCCCTTCCCAACCAAAGGACCCATTCATTCCCCATAACTATGGTGAGAGTCACCTGAGATAAGCCTTCACACAGGCAACCATCAGGGGTGGTTTCAGCATTTTTACATGCTGGCCTTATGCCCTGCATGCAGTCACCCAAGCGTGAGTCTGGAGTCAAGCTATGAGCTGACTGCCATCATAATCCCCTCAATTCCACAAGGAGTGTTGCCTTCATGCAGCCCCCCCCAAGAAAGCATGAGCAATGGAAGTTTCTACCGGGGCAATCACACCATCTGCCTGCCCCTCTGATACCATGCAACCCTCCCCACCCCCAAAAGAGGTGAGAGGGCCATGCCTCCTCAATCTTCCACCTCCATACCTGGCTCCTGCAGTGTGAGGGCCACTTATCCTACCCCAGTCATATGGGTCACAGTAAGGACTGCATCATTTTGCACCACAGAGCCAAGATTCTGTTAACACATTCGTTACTGGCTGATTCTGAGCAGATCTAAAATGTTTAATGTAGGTTTGTTTTTTGAATATGTTTTAATTCCATACATTTGAAGTGTAACATTTTTAATGCATGTTTGTTTCTGAATATGTTTAATTCCTCAGATTTGAGCTGTAACTCTCACTCACTTGTGAATCTGTTTAGGGAAACCATGTTTCGCAAACATTGCCCATGCAGCAATCTTCTTAGAGATTGTGGTTTCCACACAGCTGACCTGTAGCAAATTGAGGTTTGCATTAATATATGGAGATGTAGTCCAGAAATTATCTTTTCAAGTCAGTGTGAATATACTACCATGTTACTCACAAACATTTACCCATTACCAAACATTTCTCCCCAGGCCTAGACTGAAAATGGTCTCTTTTATGCCCAGTGGACTTTCCCGGTAAACAAATGCAATAAATAAATAAATAATTTACAAGGGTGTTTCTGGTGGCATATTTAGATCACTTGGCATCTCGCAAAAGTGTCTGCTGATTCTTCACTTTGATTATCCCTCCTTAACTACTGTATGAAAATTATGATGTGGAAGATATTTTATTTTTACAGTTTTTAAGAGCCTTTTTAGATAGTGTCTAACATTCTTATGCATAGCTTGAAGGGAATTATCACTCTAGAGAAACACAATACAGTTTTCCAACATACAGTCAACTCCCTGCTTCTAGTAAATGTAGTAGTAATGAGTCATCACATCTGGGCTATCTTTCTACAATGATCTTATTCACCTTGGAAAAGAGCTGAACTTATCTAATTTCTCTTTACATAAGAGTATTTGTCACCAACAATTGTTTAAAGGCTGGGATCTATGCTATACTCAGTACATCACTGGTGCTTATGTATCTCTGCATGCAATGAATAGTCCATCAATACCAACATCTCTCTCTGTGCCTTTCTATTCAATATCTTAAAAATGTGCTTCTACAAAGAGGGTCCACTTTTGTAAACATGCTGTTATCATTAATGAGACAAACGCTTTAGACTAAAAGTTTAAACAAATGCTGAATAACAGTTGCTAAGATGCAACTTTATCCATACAAATACTGACAGACTGTCTTCATTCCTCAGAGCAAACTAATGACTTCTTTCTCACTGTGCTGTAATATCAGTCAACTGTGTCAATTATCATAAAGCAAATACTTGAAGGGTCTGTCTTCCAGGAAGCTAAGCAATAGAACTGTGCAATTTCCATAAAGGAAAGTGTTGGAGACCAATCTAATATGCCTAGAAGCATTGAAGTAGGTGGCCACTTCATCTGCTATAACCATTGGCCTAGTTTTAGATTTCCATCCATTTCCAGGTACACCAGTTTGGCAGCAGTGCATTAGCAGATGTAAACCTGTGAGAAATTTAGTATAAATCTGTAATAATAGATTATTATTCTTACATATAGGACCTCAGTTATGACATCTTCTACATTTAGAGAGCCTTTATTACAGCTTCTGTCTTGTCTGGTAACTTACATTACATCAACTTTGTAAATTACACGCCCTCGGTATGAACTTTCTGCCATGAAAAACGCACATTTGCCTCCATTAGAGTAGCCATTAATCCTTCATGTTATCTAGACATTTTTGTAGTTATGAGTATTATCTTTGCATATTACAAGTATATCATAACCATGCATACTAGGTATTGCCTGATGTATTTCACCAATTGCAGTTTGCAAGATGGTGGGTGCAGACAGTTGTACATGTATGCATCATAAAAACTGCTTGAAAAATGCTTCCATTTTAATCTGCAGGCAAGTTTGCACTAGTTTAGTCTTTGTGAAATGCTTTCCACTATCAGAGATGCAGAAAATGTCTTCTAGTCTTGGTGGCAAATTCTACGCCCTGTGCAGCACTGGGTTTCTTGCAGGTTTAAAATCATCACAAATGTGCAGGTCTTGCTGAGGCTAACTGTATTACAGCCACAATGGCTCTACTAAACTCACATCATTCCACTTTAGCAATACTCCTGCATTTCCAGACATTTGCAATTCTCCCTATAACTTGGATAGTATGCTTATGGCACTGTATAACATTAATAAATTTAGCCATTGTACTTTTACAGCTCATTCTTTACCATTAGATCATGCAAGATTCCTATTTCTTTAACAAAAATTGTTTTGCATCTGCAACCATGGAGACAGAATTTCACCTGTAGCTTTATCATTGTCAATTTGAGACGGCACGTTAATGTTTTGATGGAATATCACAATTTCACGTATCCACTCTTTTAAACAGTCCTGGTTATTTCCTGTTCAGCATCCAGAGTTTAACATTAGTGTTTTATTACAAGTTGGCAGCACATTCATTTCCCTTTTTCAGGTAGCTTTTCCAGCAGTGTGCATCTTTACTTCCATTGCTGTTTCTGTCAGATACTTCTTTGGATTTTTTTTCTCATTATAACCTTTAAAAGAAATTATGTACCATGTTTTCCCTAAATCTAGTTTCGTTTTTGGATTAATTCCTGTTAAGTGTGCGGGAGCCTATAAGATTTTTTGATCATATTCTGTTATACTGTACAATTCCAGACATAAGTTATTAATTCCTGCTACCACTGGGGTGCCCTGTCAGATTTTTCAGTCATATTCTCTTACAGTGTGCAAGGCCAGAAGGAAACATTCATTTTTGATGGCTTCTTAATCAGACTCTTATCTGACTGAAACACTATGCCCCATCTGTGTCAGTGGTCTTATACACAGCTAAATCTTTATATTTAGTTTTGTGTGTTCTGTGCTTACTGCTGGCACCACTTTGCACTCTTCCATTTGCATATATGTAGAGTAATTCTGTTCTATGCATTTCCTATAATCCTTTTCCTAAAAAGCAACACAGCAGCAGTTAGCAGTGCTCTGTACAGTAGCAAATGTTTAGACAGTAAAAGTACCTATAAAGCACGGAATAGGACTGAAACCTGTTACACAATGTGGCACTGTGTGGAGTTAAGCTTAGAGCAACTAAATAGCACATCAAACAGCAATAATACCATACTCTAGCACTAACATTTTGCCTTTAACCTTAGAAACCACCCTAGTAGACTCCTGTTTAAACCCAATTCTGAAACCATAATAGCCCACCCTAATACAGGACTGGACAACATGGGTATGCAATTTCCAAATGTCTCTGTGGCTGGCTTGGTAGATATGGGCATTTTGAGACAATGTTGCAATTGTCATGTTCTCAGACAACCACCTAATCCTTAAAGAAACTAACACAGTATGTGAGAGATGTAAACACACAACTTCTTTGGAGGCAAATATCTTGCTTACAAATGAGGTTGTTAAGAACATACAATATCCCTCACACATACTGATCACCATACACATAGATCTCCTTATGCTGAGGCACTTAAAAGAAATCTTCCCAAATCTCAAAGACCTCCTAAGTCATGTAACAGGAACAGCTTACCTCAGCAATGAGTACAGCACACACCAAAGCAACCCCAAACACCACATGTAAGCCTACACCAAATTGTCCCCAAAGAATGAAACCCATAAGGCAAGCAAACACTTTAGCTAATACTGTTGCTACTGGAGATTCCATTGTATAACACACAAATGCTCCAATCACCAGGGTACACAAGAAAAAGGTAACAGTTAGTTGCCTATATAGAACTGGGATCCACAATATATGTACACACTCAAGTCACTGCTCCCCAGGCACCAATATGATCCAGTTATAGTCCATGTGGGTATATGGGTATAAATGACCTGAGACATGCCTCACTGGGCTATATGAAAAGACACAATATGGATCTCTCCATTAATATGTGTCACAGACAGGTACAAGCCTTGCACTGAGCAGCATTCTACCTTCAGCAAGGATGATGCCACAATATGAACACAAAATTATTGATTTAATAATTGGCTAAGTTTCATTTGACACTCCCGGGGGTCAGCATGGGAGGAGATGGTTTACAGACTGTGGTGCTGTGCCTAGGATGGTATAAACCTGTCCTCTTTAGATTTTTGGATATCAGCTAAAACTTTATTCATCCCTTAGAGTACAGTCTTTTTTAAGCAATGCCAAAAAGATAAAACTACCACCGTAGCAAAAAAGACTTGAAGCAATCTTTAGCTCTTACTGCTTAATGCTAGGAGCATAAAAAAAAAAACCTCCACACCTTACAAGCCCTCTTCACACTGGAGAATGTAGATATCTGTGGCAATACCAAGACTAGGATTAAAGCCATAGAAAGTGCCTTCCACACATTTAGACCAACAACAGCACAAACAGGAACTAAAGGTGGGGATGTCTCGATCTACATTAGCAACAAATATACCTCCTGGTTGGTTACACAAGATGATGCCCTGGAGTTCATCCACATATAAGTCTATATAGACAAGGTTTCTTATCATGTCTTGGCCAAACCCACAAAGCTCACAGCTCTTACCTAGACCTATTTAAGGTGCTCTCCATCCAACCAAATACTCTATTAATGGGTGACTTTAACTACCCTTCTATAGATTGGGAAAAATATACTGCCTCAAACTCATGGGCACAAAGCTTCTTGGACTTTATTAGCACAATCACCCTAGACTAGATAGTGTCCAATCCAACCAGGGGATCAGACACACTGGATTTAGTATTCACCAACATGGAAGAGCATTGCCCCCCTCAGGCATTGTTGAAAAACCTCCAAACTAGGCATAAATCCCTAGATAACTCACTGGATTGCCTTCTGCCTCACAGATAGAACCAAAGAAATCAGAACTGATGAGACCAACTCCACTAAGAGACCAGTCACCAGCAGAGTACCCCAAGAATGTGTGCTGGGCCTGCTCCTGTTTGGCATCTACTTCTCAGCAGTAAAGGCTAATGTCAAAGCCCTTTGGCTCACCAAGTTTGCAGATGACTGCAAATTGGGAGTTAGCATAGATTCCCCCTATGATATCAACATCTTGCAAGAGGGTCTAATACAGACAAATGACTGGTCCTAAAACTTAATGCCAAGAAATGCATTATAATGCCCTTCAGGAAACTTTTCACCCAATGTAAGAGTTGACATGGTAGTTAGGGATCTGGGAACATATGGATACAGCAATCTGGCCTTCGACCAACAGATAACAAAGATAATAAGAAAATCTTTCTATGTTACCTAACTAATAGGTAAGTGCATGGCATCCAAGTCCAAAGAAGTTATAGTACCACTCTAATTAGCCCATATGAGACCTGTTATTGAATACAATGCCCCTTTGGCATATATCTAACCAGACTCTTGCAGCAGTTGGAACACCCACAAAGGTTCCTCACCAGGAGAATCCAGGAAATGAATACCCTTTCCTATATAGATTGCCTAAAGGATCATTTCTGTACTCAATCTCCAACAAGTTACTGAGAGGTGATCTATGTCCAGTTTATAAGGCATGCTCAGATCCAGCCTGATGAATTGTTTACATATCCACAAAACAAGCAGCAATAGAAACATTAGATCCACAGATATGAACTTTGCTTGTGACATTAGTCGAATATGCTGAAGGAACAGCATTATGGATTAGGCTCCCAACCCATCTGAAGCAGAGTTCATCTCTATGCCTATTCAAATGAGGTGAGACCATTGGATGGGAAATAACAAATTCATCCCCTGGTCTGGCTCCCATGTCTCTGATGAAAAAGGCCATAAGTAAAAAATATTCTCCAATTAACACCTCCTTCACAAACCCTCCTTATTAAGATACTCCCCAACAGATACCCAAGACATTTGGGGACAAGATTGGGTTGGGGTGCATGGCTAGACTTATGAAGGCCTTAGTTGCCATTAGCTAAGTAACAACCTATGAACCTATCATTTACTGGGGTAATGCAATGCCCTACTACTATGTAAAACATATCATACTTTCAGTATATCTGAAAGGCATCTTGTGTGTATGAACTCTGCAACTTTTTGTTGCAGTTCAGATGCACCTTAAACAACATTTCTACTAGTATTGTTACTTTTTGCTGCAATTCAGATGCATGATTCTACAGATAATGTTGTGTTTTGTGGATAGCTAATATTTTCTGTGCTCTTTCAGAGTACATGTTCATCAATATCTGTCCCTTAATGCACCAAGGCAATCTTCTTCCAAATGGGCAGTTAACTCTTAGTTATTTAGATGCATACAGTATATTTAGATTTACTCACATTTCCAGACTGAATTTTGTTGTGGATGTGCATCTTTCAGGAATTACCACTGCCTTTTTTAATGTCTATATAATATCATTAAATGCTTCTGAAGCAAGTTTATCTGAAGCTAATAAACTACGTAATAGCCCATATGATTCAAAAGACTCAGGCCTTTTCATTGTCAGTGTTACCTATGCCACAGTAATCAGTTATTCTTTCAGTATCAGCAATCCAAATCTCTTCTGCACCATTATATGTTGAAAGTTCCCTTCCTGCTTGACGTTTTCTATCTGCTCTTATTTTCAGGACTTTGTGTCTCACCCATTGTTAAACTCTTTACAGTATGCAAATGTTGGGTCTATATTACAACATCAATGTTTCAGAACATCGAATGTTCTAATATCAAACCCTATTTAGCGAACGCTGAAAATAGCGAAGCTGCAGAAAACCAAATTTTTTCCCAGGGAAAGAATTTGGTTGTCCTTTTCTGTCGCTTCGTTATTTTCAGCGCTGTGGTGGAACATTGTTGGTCGGGTTCAGGTAAGTGTGCGATTGTGTGGACATGAGGGTTAGGGCAGGTTAGGTGAGTTAGGGTTAGGGCACGGGTCAGGTAAGTGTGTGATTGTGGGTTAGATCTGAGATTTTAGGTGTGTGTGTGTGTGTGTGTGTGTGTGTGTGTGTGTGTGTGTGTGTGTGTGTGTGTGTGTGTGTGTGTGTGTGTGTGTATTGCTGTTTGTTTGGTGTGCTTGTGTTGTGTGTATGTGTTTCGGAAAAGCACATTTTTCCCTAGGAAAAAATTAGCGGTTCTGAATGTTCGATGTTGTCAGTGTTCGCTGAATTGGGTTCGATATTAGAACATTCGCAGTTCTGACACTTTGATGTTCTAATATAGACTCCCAAATGTCAATGTATAATTGTTTTTAAGCCAGCATTTCCACTGCACATTCATTTTTTTTTTTCAAAAAACATTTTGCTTACTTTTTATACTTCTAGTCTGTCAGTATGTGTAATGTTTTTTTTCCTGTTGATGCATTTACTGTACATATAAATCAGTTTCTTGTCCAAAACTACACTGCAAAAATTGTTTCCTGTTTCCTTTATTAAGTTCTTTATCACACGACTGCTGTTAGTGACATTAGCTAAACTGTCTTTATACTAAAATTCACTTTTATATAAATTGTTCTTATAGACCATCAATACTTAAATTTGCTGTAATGTAAAATGCTTATACTTCCTTCAAATAAAAGTCCTTCTGCACCTAAACAATAATCACTTGTTTTGCAATGCAGAAAATCACTTGCAGTCTTGTTAGCTAAATTGATAGTATATTAAAATAACGGTACTAAGCATTCCTTCTATGGCCAGTAAACGGCCTCTGCTTATACAAGGGTTTCTTTTATATACTGTTTTATAACTCATTGATGCATAAATTACTTGACTCTTGTCACAGTAAAAAATACCTGTTCTTTCACGAGTGCATTGCTGCAAGATGCTAAGTTAAAGGGACAATCCCAGTGTTTAAAATTAGGGTCTGAGTTAAGCTGATAGAAGGCAAACCAAGTTCAACACATCACTTTCATTCCCACCCACAGTGTCGTTTTACTTTTAAATATCTTGTAAATCCACAGTTCCAGTCTTGTTTCAGCTTCCAGAATAATCTTTGGATTCATGTTCCTCTCCGACTTACATTGGATTGGGGAACTATGCCCCCAGTCCGTGGCTCATATTTAAAATAAAAAAAAGCTGTGCCAGGGAAAGGGACATCAATGTAAACTAATATTTAAATTTTGCAACACTCATGTTTTTACAGATGTACAAGCAGTCCACTCTTAAAAAATAGTGCATTTGTCTAGTAGTATTCAGAAGTCAGCACATATCATACTAGAAGCTGAAAAAGGAACAGAAGAGTGTGCCTACTAATGCTCCAACCTTCTGTCACACACTTGCTTTCTATGAAATTACTAGCAGGTCAGAAAGTCACTGCACCAGGCTAGTATTCAAACATCAGAATACAGGAAAACATGAAAGACAGAGAAATATGGTTTCCACTATTGTTTGCCTGACTCAGATGCTTTCTATAGGTAGAAGCCATGTCATAAAATTGTTGTAGATGGCCAGGATTCACAATCACCACAAAATAAAATATGAAATGAAAGAAACAAAAAATTCTATTACTGTTTTAAAAGCCTTGCATTGCTGATGTACTTTCTAGAGTAGCAGCAGCAGTCAGATCATAAAATGCCAGAAGGGCCACTTTTCTCAATGGGAAGAATGCACAAATTAAACTAATGAATGGCTCACAGGGAGAGCTGTTGTCAGCACAACTGCAATGTGAGATGGAATTTGGCTAACACCTTTGAAACTTCCTTCAGGCACTCTTCCCCACCCCCTTCAGCCAAAGGTGAGCATGCTCATAAAGGTAAACCTGAAATGTAAACAAAGGCTGAATCAAAACAAAAAATCAGTGGGACTGTCCCTTTAAGACTTCACTGTGATTAAAACAAATGTACTTTACTCAGACGACATATAGCCAGTTAAAGTATATCCTAATGAGTATACACACGTGACTATAGATCCAAATGAGTTAACATATGTGAATACAGATCCAAATGAGTGTACTTATATGAATATAGAAGTGTATTATGACAAAGAAAACACGTCCATGAGACAGTAGCAATTAAGTGACAAGACAGCAGCTTCATGCATACAAAATTTATAAAGTGACGACTATCTAGTAATCTTTGGTATGTCATGACAGATTTACTATATATAAATAAGATTCCTGCCCAAAACAAGACTGCAAAAATAGTTTCTTTGTGCATTATATACTTATATAGCATTGATACTCTGTCTATATTCTAGATATTTCATTTTATTGCTGTACTTTCTCTAGGCTGTGATTGAAATTGGTCATTTGTGATTAATGGGGTACCACAGTTAACAAATTTGAATAAAATAAATAAAACGTGGCACAAATAAAAATAAGAGCAGGAGTACAGTACACATTTCTTACTTTAAAACGTGGCACAAACAAAAATAAGAGCAGAAGTGCAGTACACATTTCTTACTTTGAGCATAGATACAAGTGTGTGGCATTGGTACATGCAAAACAAAAATAGCAACTTCATTCAGCAGTAGTGAAGTAGGAGCTCTAACAGGTACACATATGGAAAACGTTAACACGCTTAGCTTGCTCAGTGGCAGTGGCAGTGGAGTACAGGTATGGGGTAGGGATTCTCCCACAAACGTAGATCTTCAACTATATCCAGAAAGTGCAGTCTTAAACAGTCAACTGGGCTTTCTCAAATATATATAACCATAGACAATGATAAATATTTCAATTAGAAAATTCTACCACATCTTATTTTACAAACAGTTGAGAGTATGTACTACAGTATGATGAACCATTTATAAATATGGTTTAACTGGCTTCTAAAAGCAATTTTATGTTGTACAGGCAAGACAAAAAATACAAATCCAACTAATATAGCATTCAGCAGTCTATAAAAAGAATAGTCAGTGGAATTAAATGGGTGGAATTGAAGGAACTGAGCTGTATCCCAGATAATTAGAAGGGGAAGTCAAGATGGTGAGGAAAGTATGACTTAGGAATTATAATGAGTCTGGTAATGATAAGAATTGTGATCTCACAGGAAGAAAATGATGGTTAAAGAAATATGTAAACAATATAACAGAAAACTAGGACAGGAAGTCAGTTGGGTGGTGAGATCAAGACTGATGAATGAGTCTACTACAAGCATCAGTGTCCCAGGTGCAGTATCTTGCAGCCACATACATGGGTGTCTTGTACATGTTCAAGTGAGGTTCAGCAGCAGCCATGGAGAGACCCTGGAACTGCCACTCCTCATCCCAATATAGTAGCTGAGTTTATTTAGTGTGGCAGGGAGGGAGTGGGAGGGGTTGCGAGGGCAAGTTAGCATTTTAGACACAATTGTGAGGAGGACTTAGGCTAAGGGAGGATAGAGTTTCAGGTTTAGGCAGTAAGAGGGGCATATAGGATTACAAAATGATCAGGGACTATAGGACTAGGGAGCAGGAAGGGAGTTTTAGGTTTAGGGAGTAAGGGGAGTTTTAGGGTTAAATAGTGATTGGGGCTTCAGGTTAGGGGAGAAGAAAGGGAGTTGTACCATTAGGGTATGAGAGGGGAGTTTAGGAATAGGGAATAGGAGTGCAGTTTTTGGGTTAGGAAGTGATTGGAGATTTAGGTTTAGGGAGAGGAGAGTGGCGTTCTAAGTTTAGGGAGTGATTGGGGACTTTAGGGTTAGAGAGGAGCATACTATGGTTAGGATTAGGAGTTTTAGAGTTAGAGATGGGGTTCCAGTAAGGCTTTTCAGTTCAGTAGGGGTGGGTGATGGGAGGGCTAGGCAATTCACTTGAATTAGGCTTACAGCAAGCAGCAGTAAGCAAGTGTGCTGCAAGCTGCTAGCATACAAGCACCTTTAGTAGACCCTTAGGAATTATAAAGAGTCTGATAATAGTAAGAACAGGGAATGGTAAAAATGAAGAGTATGGTGGAGTGAGAATATTGAGAGAGGTGCCAGCATAATAAATTAGGGGGTGTTTAAGTAGGGGTTATAGCTGATACAAGATGGTCTCAACATTCAACAAAACAGAGGTATAGGAACTTGAAAAATAGGTGTAATCCAGGAATGTCTTAGTAGACTAAGTAACCACACAGCTGCAATACCAGTTTACTTAGTGAAACTTCAAAGCCATTTTGAAGGTTTTGTTGGGAGGCAAAATTACTGATGGATTTCTTTGGTATGCATAAATTACATTAAACAAATTGTCCCTTCGTATATTTTATGTAATTAGTCACTTTGCATGAAGAATATATACTGCCTGAAAATAAGTCATTCATAAACAAAAATCTCTGTTGTAAACATCAATTATCTCTTTATTCCCTAAAGGCACCTCTTTAATGGTCTAAATTCATCTCTAATATAGTATCCAAACTGCCACCTTCTGTAGTCACACAAACATGACATTTCCACCTCATTCCTTGTCCATTTTGATTTTATTTTATTGCTTTCTCCTTCTTACTCATCTTGCAGCCTGTAGTCTTGAACAGCTGCCAGCACATATGGGCAATCCAGGCTGCCAGCTTCTTGTGTCTGGACTAATTGCATTCACAGACTAATAAAATAAGCAATTCACAGAGCCGCAGAAAGGTTACTACTGCCATTTATTTACTGCCTAAATGCCACAGGAGTTGCACCCAACCAGACACACTTGCACATTTAAGCATGTATGTTATAATATTTTATAGGCTACAGACGTATTTCACAGTTTCCTGGGTGTTACTCGGCGTAATAACTTCTGTGCATTCTAGGTCATATTAGAACACTGTCAGATGCTTTTGCTTGTTTAAAATGTACTAACATGTCTCTCAGCTTTTGTATAACCTGCAATTCATGTCATATGCCCTAGATCATGACTGAAAAAGGTCATTTGTCCAGACCACCCAGTTAACAAATGCATAAATAAAGCATATATATATATATATATATATATATATATATATATATATATATGTATATATATATATATATATATATATATATATATATATATATATATATATGTTCAGAGTCACAATAAAAGGGCACTTTTGTAAAGAAGCAACCTTCTTTTGCAAGCTGTCATTGTGGTATAAAACACCAACTCCAACCTTGAAATTGGAAGCTTTATGTATACCTATTTCTTCCATACATGTTTTAGATTTCTATAGTACTAATAGGGCTCACACTTTATACTGAAGAAAGACAACAACACAGAAACGTTTACTTGTGGATACGGCACACAACGTTTTCCAAAATATTTCTCACCCTTATCTCTGTGTCTGTATGTGTGTGTGTGTGTGTGTGTGTGTGTGTGTGTGTGTGTGTGTGTGTGTGTGTGTGTGTGTGTACATATATATATATATATATATATATATATATATATATATATATATATACATACATGTGATTTATATAATTTGTCATTACCTTATTGGCTCAATTCATGGCTGAAAATGTTCCTCACACCAATCCATCTAAGCAGTTGGCATATATATGTATATCTATCTATCTATCTATCTATCTATCTATCTATCTATCTATCTATCTATACAGAAGACATACATATATGGGCCTGAATTATTTGGTCAAAGTGTTTCATTTGCCAAAACAGGGCTCATCTTGTATGTCTGTCACTGTGAGTTGGTATATTTAAGGATTGGGGTGTGGGATACACCTCTCCACATGTGCAGGGTGCAGGGCATTTGCACCTTCAGAAATACACCTGATTTTATTTGTATTCATTTCAGCTAAACATTCTGTGGATGTAAGTTGACTAATGGATTTTGCCAAGTATTGCTTCTACAAATTTTATATTGCTTGTTCACATTTACAATAATAGTTTAAAATCACGCTACACATATAACATCAAAACCTACATGATTGACAACATTACTGTAATGATGCTTAACCTCCATTTATTATAGTCAGAGATATTAATTATAAATCTTGTAATTATTTCCATATTTCTGTAAATATTTCAACCAAAGAACATAGAAGTGTTTAGCCTCATATATCACCTTATGCAGAAAAAAAGTGCTTCTAACAGTATTTGTGAAGCTTGAGGCATTACTACTGCAGTATACAAAGTATTACAAAACTGAATACTTACTGTTAAGCCGAGGAATGCTATCAGTGTAAAGATGAATTTATGTTTAACAGTCTGATGCTCACATTTCTTTAGTGACACAGCTCTATATGTAGGAGTATCTACTAGCACTGTAAATTTATAATTTGATTTTGTCAGGTAACATACAACCACTGAAATCAGAGTACAGCCTTTCACAGCTACACTGGAGGTGATGAGATATATAAATAAATAAATCTGTCCATGCATATGCAATACACAAATTGCAACTACCATTAAAAGCATCTAAGACACAACACTGTGTTGTATGATGTCATGAAATGCTTTTAATGGAAGAATACAACTGTAACTTAGCAAAACAGAAATATATCATGGGTAGACATCCTGCTACTTTTTCTTGTTTTTTCACAGGGGCAAGACCCCACACACCCTAAACGTATATATACATATATGTATATACACACACACACACACACACACACACACACACACACACACACACACACACACATATATATATACACACACACACACACACACATATATATATAATATATAAATATATATATATATATATATATATATATATATATATATATATATATATATATATATATATATATATATACATATATATATATATATATATATATGTATATATATATATGTATATATATATATATATATATATATATATATATATACACATATGCACCAACTGCATGGTATCACCAACACAGAGAACAAGAAATCTTCCTAAAAAAAGTGAATCATTGCTGGTGCACAATTACAAATCACACCAACAATGATTTCCTATGGTAAAGAGCACTTGGCCTTATGCCATTCATCTGTCTTTTTTTTTTCTGTGAGCCACTGACACTCATGCAATTTCTCCTTGAGCTTGTGTGGAGAAGCAATAGTTTACACAGGTATAGGGAAGATGGCAGGAACATTTTCCACCTGATATATGTAAGAACCACTCCTCAAAAATATAAGTTCAACAGCTAATAGTAGCTAAACAAACAGAGAGAAAGGGAACTCATACAGCTCAAATTAAGTTTAGATCCAGTTAGCTGCACTGTGTAGAGAAATAGAGGCCTGACTGTGCCCCAGACTGCCTAAGTTCATTTAGTGGTCAGAGCACATGAACAGCTGAGAGGGGCATGAGAAGAACGAAAAGGATGATTCTGCTCAGATGGGGCATTTATCTGCATAAACAACAGTGTCACCGCACCTATATAACTGATTGCAGCTGTACTACGTGGATATTGTACTGGCACTGTTAACATGTTTTAATATGCATACCGCACCCATTTCTGTTATGATATGTGAATTAGCCTGCACACATTTGTAATACTGTAGTAGCACTTGGCTTTAAAGATAGCCTCATAGGCTAAAGACAACCATAAGGCCTTCTACAGCTATGCCAGAAACTCAAAAGCAGCACACATCAGTGTGCCAGACAGGTGGTCAGTGCTGCTACCTTTACTGACCAGAGCGACATAGCAAATTTTCTGGCTGACAAATTCAGCTCAGACTTCACCTCCCCACTCCTTCCATGCCTCCCCCCATGAAGTAACTACTAGCATAAGCTCCCCCTCAAAAAAAATATTAGCACAGGAACAGGTCCTAGCTGCTCTCACTAAGACCAAAAACACAGCCTCAGTGGACCCTGAAATATCCTAGGATGCCTCCAAAGCAGCTTGAAACATGACCTATAAGGACCACTTGAGTTACTTTTCAAAATACAGCCTCAAAACAGGTTTGTACCACAAAAATGGAGGGCAGCAATGGTTATCCCCCTTTACATGGGTTGACCATCATCCAACCCCAGAAACTGCAGACCTATTACTCTGACTAGTCTAATATGCAAAACCGTGGAATGAATTGTCACGTAAACAATCAACAAAGACATATGCAATCTTCAGACACTGAACCCAACCTAGATTGGCTTTTTCAAGGGACGGACTTGCCTACTTCTCTTGGTGGACTTCTTTGAGAAAGTTACCAAGGCAATGGATGAGGGAAAAGCTGTGCATACTGCCTTCCTGGACCAGTCTAAGGTGATTGATACAATATTCCATTCAGGTATAGTTGACAAACTCACCAAACTGGGCATAAACCCCTACATAACTCGTTGGATTGCCCGCTGGCTCATAGACAGGACCCAGGAAGTCAGGACTGGTGAGACCACCTCCACTAAGAGACAGATCACCAGTGAGGTATCTTGGTGGTCCTTACTGGAACAATTCACAATTTGGTATCTACTTCTCAAAGGTAAAGGCTAATGTCAAGGGCTTTTGGCAGGCCAAATTCACAGTTGACTGCAAATTGGGAGTTATCATAAATTTCCCAGTGGTATAAAGATCTTACAAGAGGGTCTACCACAGACAAATGACTAGTGCCAAAGTCACAGATTTAAACTCAATGCCAAGAAATGCATTATAGTGCCTTTTGAGAAAACTGCCACCCAGGCTAATTACTCTGTCGATAATACACACTTATGAGTTGACCTGGCAGTTAGGGATCTGGGAACATATGTAGATAGTAATTTGGTTTTGGCCAACATGTGGCCAAGTTAGTAAGAAAATCATTCTATGTCACCCAGCTTATAAGTAATGACATGACATCCGGGTTCAAGGTAGTCAAAGTGCCACTTTATTTGACCCTAATCAGACCTATCATTAAGTATAATGCCCCATTCAGCATGTACCAGACCAGACATATGGAACAGTTGAATGCCCACAAAGTTTCCTTACCAGGAGAATCCGTACTATAAATACATTGTCCTATACAGATTGTCTTAAAGCCCTATCTCTGTACTCAGTCTCCTACAGGCTAGTCAGAGGGGATCTATGCCTGGCATACAAGGCATTCTTGGATCCAGCTATTGTGCAGCTTTTGCACATCTGCAAAATGAACAGCATCAGAACCACAAGATCCAAGTAATTCAATTTTGCTTGTGAGATAAATAAGACATGTTGGTGAGACAGATATGTGTCTCAGTGGATCCCCATGCTTTATAACAGACTACCCATCCATGTAAAGCAGAGTCCATCCCTAACCTTATTTAAGCATAACCTTGACCAATGGAAGAGAAATTGGAAATTCACTCTGGGTCTGGTCCTCATGTCTCTGACAGACAAAGGCAGACAGTATTATCCAAATTAACATATCCCCCACATAACCTCTAGAAACTTTGTAACTAACATGCCACCTCTTAATAAATGTCCATGATACATATGGAAACAATTGGGTTGGATTGCATGGCTAGGATTATAAAGGCCTTGGTGGTCACTAGCCTGATATATGCTCACAAAACAATGAACCCTATAAGTAATCACTGAGATATCACACCCCGTCAAAATACTTGACAGAACTTTACCTCTCGACTTGTCTGTTTTAGAGTTCTGGACAAAGTCAAAAATAATGGGGGTGATAAAGGCCCAAAATCAGGGTCAGTTTTTAAATATTACTCTAATTCACTTAAAAAGAAGGCAGCTTTTGTACCAATGTATATTTTCTAAAGAATTAGAAATATGAAAGTCTAATGTCAGGCCTCTACTGATGTTTTTTTTTTTTTTCAGACTAAATCCAGTTGGACAAACCCAATAAGCAAAAGCAAAATAAAAATAAAATAAATCTCTGGCATTGTTGACTGACTGTACTCCTCAGTGATTTACTAGAAAAATCAAAACTTTTGTGAGAGACACAGCAGAAATAGGAAGCAAAATCTGGGATGTTCCACAAAATTCTTGAGAGTTGAGAGGTATGAACACAACTGATTTATCATCCAGATGTTGGTATGTGGACATTGACTGCCAGAGACATTGATTGTGATGATGCTAACATAATATCACACTAGCAGATTACGGGTTGGAATCCCTTGCAGTTAACATGTACAATCATTTCTGCTCCTGGTGGGCCTAATGCACACAAAGATGCAGTGTATTACACTGCATAATAGGAAGATCTGTAACCATGTGAAATGGTCATAGGGTGGAGTGAAATTTTTGTTGATTACAAGTAATTTTATAAGCTCACCTGCATGCTGCAACATGTAATAAGGACCACATTCACTCTCCTGGATGGAGATGCCTGGGAGTTGTCGAACAGGTTACTAGATATTCCAGTACTAGAATGCAGGGGCTATGCACATCCTTTCCACAGGAACTGTCAACGTCATTGTACAAATGAAGTCAAGCTTTCAAAACACATCACACACATGATACAGAATGATCCTCTCTGCCCTAAAATGGGCCAGAGTACCCTGGTCCATTATCATGACAAAGAAACTTGCGCGCAAATACCAGTGAAGGCACAGTCTGATAGAATATACAGCACCAGTGCATGCCTCATTAATGTCTGTGTACCTGCAGTCTGACAGGAAATACAGCACCGGTACATGTCATGTCAATGTCTGTGTACCTTCAGTCTGACAGGAAATACAGCACCGGTACATGTCATGTTAAAGTCTGGGTACCTGCAGTCCAACAGGAAATGGAGCACCAGTACATGTCATGTTAATGTCTGTGTACCTGCAGTCCGACAGGAGATACAGCACCGGTACATGTCCTGTTAATGTCTGTGTACCTTCCACCTGACAGGAAATATACCACCTGTACATGTCATGTTAATGTCTGTGTACCTGCAGTCCGACAGGAAATACAGCACTGGTACATGTCCTGTTAATGTCTGTGTACCTTCCACCTGACAGGAAATATACCACCTGTACATGTCATGTTAATGTCTGTGTACCTGCAGTCTGACAGGAAATACAGTACCAGTACATGTCATGTGAATGTCTGTGTACCTGCAGTCTGAAAGCAAGCACAGTACAAGTACATGTTATGTCAGTACTTGTATAAATGTACAATTTTTATCCTGATTCTTCACTCTGAGAATCATCATTATAATCAAGCCCTTTTTTTCCCATTTTTTAAATGAGATCAGAGTATCTTGTCAACTGTCACCATCTTTTTCAATTAAGTGCCACTCTCCTACCTTCATCGACAGTCATGCCTGACTGTTGCAAGTCTTCCATCATACAATCCAGAAATCTCTTTGCTGGATGCCCTCATTTCCTCTTGTCTTCTTCTTGTCTGTCCCAAATCATCTTCACCATATCATCTTCTGCTTGCCTGTACATGTGCCCAAACCACTGTAGTCTGTTCTCTTTGACCTTTTCTGCAATTGGAACTACTTGGACTTCTGCTCTGATGTCCACATTTCTTCATCTGTCCCACGGTGTGCATCCTACCACCCATATCAGGCACTTCATCTTCATCACGTCTAGCTTCCTCAGTCGCTCTGCCTTCACTGCCAAGGTTCCTGTACCATATGGTAGTACTGGTCGCACCACTGTTTTGTACACCTTACTTTTCAGCTTCTTTGGCATTCTTGTGTTATATAGTACCCCTGACACTTTGAGCCAGTTGGGTGCAGCCTTTCTGATTGTAGCTTTAACCTCTTCATTCAGACTTCCCTTCTTCTCAAAAACCCTTCGCAGGTACTCAGAGCTATTAATCCCTTCCACTATTTTTCCTTCTGTCTCAAGTTTCACCTTCTTTTGATTTTCCCCATTTGCTGCTGTCTTATCTGCACTCAGTTTCATCCAGTGTGCCTTCAGTTTGGCATTCCATTCCCCTATCATTTGCTGAAGTTCTTGTTCAGAGTCTGCCTGCAATGCCACATTTGTCTGCATACAGCAGCTTTGTTGATCTGACCCCTTCTGCATGTTTGTTAATGTAGCGCATCATCAGTATGAACAGCACGGGGGTCAGAAATGAACTCTGATGCACACCATCTTCCACTAGGAAACTCTCTGTGAGTCCAAACACTCTTCATATTTATGTCATTGGGTCCTTGTAAATGCTTGCACTAATTCTACCAATATTTATTTCAGGACTGCCAAAATAACCTTTCTTGACACCTTGTCATATGTTTTCCCAAAGTCTGGGAATGCCCATTTGGACTCTTTCCTCCTCTCTAGCTTCTTCTCAACCATCTGCCTCACTGCAAACATAGTGTCTGTTGTGCTGCATCCTGATCTCAATCCAAACTACTCATCTCCCATTTTACATTCTACTACTTTGCTTATTCATTTATCAATTACATTCTCCAGAACTTTCATGCAGTGTGACAGTAGTTTTATTCCTCTCTACTGCCCACAGTTGTGGATTTGCCCTTTGTTCTTGTAAACTGCCACTAGAATGTTTGTCCTCCAGTCATCTGGGATACACCTTTCTCTGCATAAAGCTAAGAATACCTACAGAAACCATTTCTCCCTGACCTCACACAGTTCAATCTAAGCATTTAAAAAAATAACATAAAAGACCCCTTAGCTAGACAAGTTCGTCAGGTAGCTAAATACCTTTTATTTTAATGATTCAGTGTCAACAACCCTAAAGTTTACTTAGCAGAAGCCCACTGACAGAAGAAGACTTACACTATTCCACTTCTCACAAGAAATTATTTTCACGTATCTTGATAAAGAAAAAAGTGAAATTATTTTGTTGTTACTCTTATTTTATTTGGAAGCAAATATTTCACTACATGCCTACAAAACTATAGTGGCCAATATCTAGAGAAGGAGATTGATCTCATAGCCACTATAACATGTGACATATGTAACGTGTTTGTCCAACAGGACTGCTCTGGTATTTATAAATATCATGTCTGTAAGCCTTACCACTCAAAGATATTCTACCTAGGATATACTAATTTATTTCTCTAGAAAAAAAACTTTGAATTCATCAGTTTCCATGCATAAATGCTAAATATAAAAATGGTGCTTCCTTTTGTAAAGTGAACTCCATCCTTGGTTTTTACAGTCATTGCCAGGAAAGTTATGATCTTCACATGTATTTGCAGAGGTCCATAGGAAGTGAAAACAATTGTGTGCATAAATTTTGTGCTTCTGATGACCAACATAAGAATATTAGGCTCATATCATACCAGAAAAGGAACTGCTGCACTGAAGCACAGTTGTCTGAATAAAACAGTGGAACTTGATTTCGATTCCTTACCCACATTTCACATCTCACACAGTTTATTCAACAAATAAAATATGCACAGCAAAACCCAACATTATATAGACTAACATCTGGCACAAAATATTTTTTTATCCATAAGTAATGCTTTTAGCATATTTAAGAAAGGTTTAGTAAGAGGAATTTCTGAGAAACAAAACAAAGGGGCATAATATTTTGATATGTGGAAGGAATCTTAGAATCTCTCTAGATCATCCATCATTCTGAAACTAATATCAAAAAGGTTAGTCTCTTGAGATTTGCATGAAGGCTTATATTGTTGTGAAAAAGAAAGGATATCATTCTCCTTGGGAAGGTTTGAAAGACAAAAAAACTTCTTTCTGGAAAAACAGTCAGACTACCTCTACATTTTAAATGGACTGTGTTGTGTCTGAGAAGCAGCAGATCAGATTCTCTTAAAAATAATATTTCATGTGTTGCAAATGACATCATGGTTATTTCAGTAGACTGTGACTCCTTAAACATACTTGTATCACAGCCAGCAAGGAGTGTATTTTGTGAGTAATAAATGCCATAAATATGTCCTACACTATAGGTTTTCACTTTCCCATTTGTTCCTTCCATTGTCTAGTAGACTGTAGAAACAGAAGAGACGTGCACGTTTCAGCCATTTTCCCCAACACCTCCTTGAGGACTAAACCTGTTGTGATTTTATGTGTTGTCACTGTCACAAGACTCCATTTCCCATGCAGACGGCCCTTTTACCAAACAAAATCTATTCTGAAACATGAGCAACTAAAGGGGTATTGTATTACATATTTTGTGCATTTGTGTATATCTCAAAACTAAAGCTGAAAGAGCCTTGTTGACATGTATAACTAGGATAAACATATTGGGCATGCTCATGGGAAAATAGTCTTCCATTGATTTCTGAAGAAGTTAGCAGCTGAGATTCCTTCCATGTCACAGTTTTATCCACTCACACTGGTTCACGTACTTGTCCTAAAAAATTGCACTAATTGTATTTTTACAGAAGAGGCAAACTTGTATATAAAATACTCATACAATCATTGTTAATGCAAATAAAGATATGGTAATCTGTATGTTTAAGTATGACATTTATTTCACTTCCTGTATCCTTCTCTATATTTTACTTTATGCATGCATTCCCTAGCCATAGAATCCATACAGTTTACAGATATCTTTTGATACTTATATTTTTCCATGGCTTTCTACCCTTCCAGTGACAAATGTGAACATAAATGCCCAGAAATTGAGTACATTCACTTTTTTTACATCAACTGAGTTCTTGCATTTCTTTCCAACAGTCGTTCAAACTACATTCTTAAAATAGCATCATAAAATAGTTTATGACTGCAACATTAAAATAATGTGACACGCATTTATGCTATTTTTTCATATAAATAATTCAGTACATGTAAATATCACATTTGCCTTGATTCAGTAATGTTTCAGAGCTGAGGTGTTACTTCTGGAATTTTTTTATATTTGCTTCTGTCAGAATTGCTTGCTGTTTTCTCCTTAGTATTTCCTCTGTTTCAGTCTTCTGTGACAGATGTGTGCCTTGTTCTACTACCGGTGATGTAACCTTATTCTACTACTCATGATATAACCTTGTTCTACTACTGCTGATGTAACCTTGTTCTACTACTGCTGATGTAACCTTGTTCTACTACCGCTGATGTAAACTTATTCTACTACCATAGATGTAGCCTTGTTCTACTACCGCTTATGTAACCTTGTTATACTACTGCTGATGTAACCTTGTTCTACTACCATAGATGTAGCCTTGTTCTACTGCCATTGATATAACCTTGTTCTACTACCGCTGATGTAAACTTATTCTACTACCACAGATGAAACCTTGTTCTACTACCGCTGATGTAACCTTGTTCTACTACTGCTGATGTAAACTTGTTCTACTACTGCTGATGTAATATTGTTCTACTACCACTGCTATTACCTAGTTCTACTACCTCTGATGTAACCTTGTTCTACTACCACTGATGTAACCTTGTTCTGCTACCGCTGATGTAAACTTGTTCTACTACCGCTGATGTAAACTTGTTCTACTACTGCTGATGTAACCTTGTTCTACTACCGCTGATGTAATATAGTTCTACTACTGCTGGTGTAACCTTGTTCTACTACTGCTGATGTAACCTTGTTCTACTACCACTGATGTAACCTTGTTCTGCTACCCCTGATGTAAACTTATTCTAAAACCACAGATGTAACCTTGTTCTACTACCGTTGATGTAACCTTGTTCTAGTACTGCTGATGTTACCTTACTCTGCTACCGCTGATGTAACCTTGTTCTACTATGGCTGATGTAACCTTGTTCTACTACCACTGATGTAACCTTGTTCTACAACCACTGATGTAACCTTGTTCTACTACCACTGATGTAACCTTGTCCTACTACCGCTGATGCAACCTTGTTCTACTATTGCTGATATAATATTGTTCTACTACTGCTGATATAATATTGCACTACTACAGCTGATGTAATCTCTTTGTACCAAGTAACAAATTATCTTGATAACCAACAACACCGCTGGTGTGGAATGTCCTGGGATAACTTGTTTTTACCATATTTTAGTGAAAAACTATTTACAAATATTCTGTTCAACATTAGTTCAGAACAATATACTTCTTTGGTAAAATTAATGTACAATATTTATTCTGAATTGATTTAAAAAGACCTTGGCATGGACCTGGCATGTTTCTAAATAGTACACAGTTCCCCTTCCCACCAGGTCGCACGATGATGGCCATGAGCTAAGTACTTGCTTAGAAGGATTTTTGCTTTCTGAATTCTCTCTCACTTACAAACATGGGTCAGACATGGCTAGCCACTAGACAAGATGACAACTTAATATTAAAGGCTTAAGAGAATTATGTCATAAAACCTGAAATGAAGAGAAACAGGTCCACCTGTCTATACAATCCTCACATAAAGTTACAGGATAAAATGAATAAAATAGTGTAAATATTCTCTCCACAGTATATTCTAGCTCAATCACAAAAGCATTTTATCATACAGAATTACTAAACTGATTAAAGCATTTGTGGGAGTGATAGTTACACTTGAAACCTTGTCATAGATGATGTTAAGGGCATGACAAATATACTGCTGTGCAGTTCTACGTGTTTAAACAACAAATATTCTGATTGTGTGGCCTTTTTGATATCTAAGCAATAATCCACAACTGTGTGTGGCTATACCAGGATTTACCCATGGTCAGTGTGGTTTGATCATGAAGGTAAAGCCCAAGTAATTAAACAAAAGACAACATTGGGTACATCCTGATATACCCACAAACAGAAGTGGATTATTGCTATTATACAATGACATTATTTACAAAAGAAATTGATTGTCTTTCTTAAATAATGTCTTTGTATAAGGGTGCTGTGTGTTCGTCCAGATTCTTCCTTGTTTACTAATGCACTGCGAATGCCCATGGGACTTGTGTTACCATGCTTACACAGTACATCAGTGTAGTACAGGAGAAGCAACAGAGTGTTGCAATGAATCTTTTGCACTTCTGGAAAACAAAACAGCATCAGCAATACTAGATTAAAAGACTTATATTTTGCTTGCAACATAAATAGGGCACGTTAAAGAGACAGATGTGTTTCTCAGAGAATTCCCATTCTCTGGATCAGACTCCCAAGCCATGTGAAGCAGGGTTCCTCCCTATCCCTATTTAAGCACAACTTGCACCAATAGATTGGTAATTGGAAATTCACCCCTGGTCTGGCTCCTAATTCTCTGATAGACAGAGTTAGTCAGCAAATTGGCCATATAAATTAAATTTATGGGTCAGATTTGGGTTACGTGATTAGGTTTTTAAGGGCACTGGTGGTTGTTAGCCTAGTATACACACCTATGAACCTATGAAAAGAGAATCTTCATTGCTGTTTGTTTTTTTTGTTTGTTTGTTTTTTATGTGGGATAGTGCAGAAATACAGGGAACATCAGATATGTTTCTGATTCTTAGTTTTGTAGAATGACCTGATTTTTCTCTGTTTGCTTAGTCTTCTAAGCATATGCCAATAGAAAGTCTGGCTGCTCAATGATACTTCAGTGGTCAGACGTTTTTCTTATATGCTCAATTTGCAACAGGTATGCTGGTTATCCTGTCCAATCAGGGTGCTCATTTTTGAATAACAATGAGCCATTATTGTATAATTGAGGATACAACTATTTCAGTTCTTTGTGAAAAGTTTGTTGGACCATACCAGATCACTATTACTGCTCCAGGCTACATAGGTATCAGAATTATAAAAGTTACAATGTATGGAGAGGTGTTTATGTGAAAGATTTTGTTCTGATCAACTTAAAATGCAACTATGACACCTCAAAACATTATCTGTCTCAATGTAGATGTTTGCCACAAAGAATAAATATAATGTGGCTTCTAATGTAGCACTAGCCTTTTATTTCAAGATAGCATTGAATTTCTTAGTAGTCTAAAACATTTCTTGCCGCTTACCAAGGAAAGTTTACTTGGTGACCTGAATTATCCTAATAGTAATCTGGATGTGTACTACTCAGCAAAAAATTTACAGGCAGGCTTTTTTGAATGCTGTGGTTGAGAATTCACTCATTTTAAGTTTTTACTACACCGAATCAAGGCAACAGCATATGGATCCTTCTTTCAGATATTATACCATGTTCTATCAGGTATATATTTAGGTTCACCCAGTCATAACTGCCGAATTTGGAAACTTACATGTTGAGTCATTGAAAATGGTATCGCCTTTGTTTTAATCCTTTTTAATTTTAAGGCAATCTAGAATATACTAATGGTCTGGAAAATGCAAGCTGTTTCTCATAAATCTACTATTAATTCTTGCTGGGATGTTTTCTATAGAAAGATTCGTGTTCTTTTATGGTCAAGTTACTCTTTACCATGCAGATATCTGAAAAGTATAATAAAATACCAGCTTTGCAGGAAGATTAAACTAAGGAACCTTCACAAGTTAAAAGAAATAATTGGATTTAATATCACAGGTATCCCACTGCTATTAAGCAGCTGAAATTAAAGAAGTTAGGATCCAGATTAAGGAAGCATGTTAGGTTATAATATAAAATCTGATATGAGATGTCAGGATCCAGGTTAAGGAAGTATGTTAGATTATCTAAAATCAAACGTGATCTCTGGCCTGCTACATTAGTGTCAGCCCAAAGGCATTCTACTCTTATTGTTTCAAAACTGGAAATTATTATACTAACAACTCATGCCTCAGATTAGACAAAAAAAAAATTATTGATTGAACAGATAGCAGGGTAATTTAGCAGCTACTTTCAGTCCTCTTTTAAACAGCTTGGCTCTGCAGACAGAGATGGTTATGTGGTGCAAAATGATAATTATTCACTTATCAAAATGGCCTGTGCAGATATGGCCTTAAGGTAAATGTAAACCTAGTAGCATTGTGGGTCCTAACTTAACTTGTATACTTTAGTTCAGTCAGATATTCAAGCTCATGTTTTTGTCTCTCTTGCTCTATGTCTGCCTGTCTGAATGCCTGCCTCTGTCACACACACACACACACACACACACACACACACACACACACACACACACACACACACACACACACACACAAGCAGTGGCGTGCATTTACAAATACATATACACTGTAACTGCATAGTATCATTCAGTCACTCATCCATACAATTGACTACTGACTAACCATTCGTTATGTTACAATATCTTAACTTTAATGTATATGTGCACATACTAATCACCAGAAATAGTGTGGTTAAAAATATACGTAAAACATTATTTACACTTCAAGGGTAAAAGTAATCATCTGGCCATGTATCCTTAGTGTGTTCAGGATTTAAAATACTGACAATGTCACATTACTCATGATGCCATACAAAGCATAACTCACAATAAATTATGAGATCATTCTTCTTATGGATGCCATACACTTCTCGCGCGAAGAGTTTGACACCTCTTACATGCAGAGTCTGAGGAATTTACTAATGGGTATTACATAATTACATAAATTCTTACAAATAATATATGTCATGAAAATCCACAACATACCGTATAAATGACATTACCTTTGATCATCCCCCTTAACAATTGTGCTGCAAGACCAAAGAAAGATCAAATGCTATAAAGCTGGGAAATGTGGAACTAAGGTCACAAAACAAGAAACTGCATTATGGTCATGTTAACATAATGATTGCTCAGTGTAATGTACAGTATTTTTGTCTCATAGACATAATTCTCATACTTCAGGGTGAATTAAAACAGGACTGTTGGTTTAAGATGGTAAGGCAAAGAACAAAAGATGGAAACTGATCAATGTAGAGGAAATCAATGAAATGTAAGTGCATGCTGTTGTCATCCTTTTTATTTCATCAAATTCTCAATTTCATTGAAACAACTTCAGTTCTGTAAGTATATGCACTCTCCATATTAGTGTCCTCCTTACCTCATCCAATAGGAACTTTCCTCAATATTGTGATTAAAAAGTGAACTTCTAAAACTTAGGTTGCATGAATGATAGCCAGTGCTACGATCTGTGTGGCTTCATACAAGGCAAATAAACTCGGGATAATATATATTATAAAAGCTTCTTCTAATTTATAAGTTAAATACACACAAACCAGAGACTGTACTATTCTACAGGTATCAATCTTGAATGCTGAAAAATCGTGTGATTAAGATAAATATATATGTGTGTGTGCGTGTGTATGTGTGTGTGTGTGTGTGTGTGTGTGTGTGTGTGTGTGTGTGTGTGTGTGTGTGTGTGTGTGTGTGTGTGTGTGTGTGTGTGTGTGTGTGTTCATAGGTTCATAGGTTCATACTAGGCTATCTGCCCTAGGGCATTTATAAGCCTAGCCAGAGTGTGTTTGGTTTTCGCCACCCATTTTAAATTAATTTTGCCATGCGTTTTTTGAGGTTAGTATACTGTGCCTCTGTCTAACAGTGACACAGAAGTGATAGCCGGGGTAAACCTATGATCTCCCATCCACTCATCAAGATTCCTCTTGAAGAGAGTCAATGTGAGACTCTGCCTAACCTGGACTGGGATTTTATTCCAGAGTGAAGGGAGCCTCTGGGTTATGAATCTGTCCCTCCAGCATGTTCTATTTATTTCAGTGCTGAGGTTCAAGTCTCTCGAGTGCGTAGCTCGATGGGATTTGGATTTTCTGAGGTGCAGCATGTCCATTAATTCTGGGTTGGACATGGCTTTATACGTCAGGCACAGATCGCCTCTGAGCAGGTGGTATGCCACTGAGTAGAGCTGGAGTTTCTTTAACCGGGCAGCATATGGCATCTGTTTGAGCCCTTTGATCCTCTTGGTGAGGTACTTTTGGGGTCTTTCCAGTTGCTGCAGGTGTCTGGTAAGGTACATCCCAAAGGGGCATTGTACTCAATTATGGGCCTGATGAGGGATGAGTAAAGAGGTACGATGACCTCCCCTGATCTACATGTGAATCCCTTCATGATTAGGTGGGCTATATAACATGTTTTTCTAACCACTTTAGCCACGTGGTTTGTCAAATGAGAGATTGCTATCAACTTGGGTCCCCAGGTCCCTAATGACTTCTTCTGTACTTAATGGATTACCACCTATGTGGTAATTTGTGGGCACTTTGTTTTTGCCAAAGGGGATGACTATACACTTTTGGCGTTTAGCTTGAGGCCATGGCTCTGGCACCAGTTGTCTGTTTCTATGAGGCCCTTTTGGAGGATGCTTGTGTCGGCTGGAGAGTTGATTATGGCACCCAGTTTGCAGTCATCTGCGAACTTGGTCAGCCACAGTCCTTCTGTGTTGGCCTGTACCGAGAAATACATACCGAACAAGAGAGGTCCCAGGACTGAGCCTTGTGGGACGCCACTTGTAACTGGTTTGGAGTCTGACATGGCTCCAGCAATTCTAACCATGTGGGTTCTGTCCTTGAGCCAGTTTGCAACCCATCTAGTGACATAGGAGTTTATATTTAAGCTGGTGAGCTTATCTATAATGCCCGAGTGGGGTATTGTATCGAAGGCTTCTGCGAGGTCCAGGTAGACTGTGTTTACCACCTTTCCCTCGTCAATGGTCTTGGTGACTGTTTCAAAGAAATTGACCAGGTTTAAGAGGCAGGATCTGCCCTTAACAAAGCCAAACTGGGTAGGATCCAGTGTCTGTAGGTCCCCAATATCTTTATTTATGAGGTCCATGATGATCCTTTCCATAGCTTTGCAGACCAAGCTAGTCAGGCTTATGGGCGATAGTTTCCAGGATCCGTTGAGGCACCACCTTTGTGGAGAGGGACCACTGTTGCTGTATGCCACTCTTTGGGTACATATCCTGTAGTAAGGCTAAGATTGAACAGTAGTTTTATGTTTGGGTTTAGCTCTTCTTGGAGTTCATGTAGGACGCAGCCCGGGACACCATCTGGTCCCATTGATGCTGTGTTTTTTGCTTTGGAGAGGGCGGCTCTTACCTGAGCATCTGAGATGTCAGGGGGGCAACACTCTGTTGGGATAGATATTTGCCCTTTTGGTGGGGAGGGGGGGAGAAGTTTGCACTGAACCTGTCAGCTAGGATGTTGGCAATGTCTGTGGGCTCAGTGTATTTTTTGTCATTTTGGACTAATTCTGAGCATATCTGGGAATTCCCACCCAGGTTCCTAACATAACTAAAGAAAGCCTTGTGATTATCCTTAGTGTCCTGTGCAATTTTTCTCTCGAAGCTGGCCTTAGACGATTTTATGAGTGCCCGTAGTTTTTTGCTAATACTGATCAGAGATGCCTTCCCTTTTTGGGATTTTGCTCTATCATGTAGTAGCTTCCTCCTTCTATTGTATAGTTTGTTTATGGCTGGGGTCCACCAGACAGGATATCTGCCTTTGGAGGATTGGGTCTTGGTTTTATTTGGGATTGCATGATCCATGCATTCCTGAAGGTGTTCATAGAATGCGTTTATAAAGGATTCTGCGGTCTGGGCCGTATTTTCCACAGGCCCGGGGGCTTTGAAGGATTTTGCCTCAGTTTTGAGGCATGTGAAATTTGCTTTAGAGAAGTTTTTCACTGTGGTTTTCTGGGCAGGGGGTGGGGTAGGGATGTGAATATCCAGTGAGATTAGTTTATGGTCTGATCTTACCAGTGAGGGATACACTTCTGGTCTGGAGCATAGTGTCCCCATGTTGGTGATGATCAGGTCCAGTATGTTTTCCCCTCTTGTGGGAGTGGTAACAAGTTGTTCCATAGCATTTGAGTTTATAAATTCTAGGAACCTTTGGGCTAGGGTGTTGGAGCTAGAGTAATGCTCCCAGTCTATGTTTGGGTAGTTGAAGTCGCCCAATATAATGGTGTTTGGAGAGACCTTCATATTTTCCAGTATTCTCAGGAAGGCCAAGTGGGGTTCCTGTGTTTGGGAAGGTGGTCTGTAGCAGGCTATAAACTGGAAGGCAGTTTTACCCACAGTTAGTTGCACATGGATAGTCTCTGATGCTTCGTGCTGTGCCACCAACCTGGAGGTGTGGGTATCTTTGACGAATATTGATACTCCCCTCCTTTTGTGGTTCGGTCCAAGTTTTGGGGCCGAAAAGCATGGTATGAGGTATAACCTGGTAGTGCTGGGGTGCTCTCAGGAGCCTTGAACCAGGTTTCTGTTACTGCACAGATATCGATGTTCTCCATGCTAAGGAGAGTTTCGAAAGTGCATCTTGAGGTTTAGACTTCTGGCGTTGAGTAGCATTACTCTTAGTTTCTTATCCCTTGTGATACCTATGGAGGTGGGTTTGTCTTTGAGCCTTGCCTAAAAAAGGCACTATGGGGGTAGCAAGAGCCTTTGCCAATATCTGAAAGCCCAGGGGTGACAGGTGCAAGCTGTCCCTAGCGAAGCATCGTGGCTTGTTGAGCATGTCATCCCAGGCTGACAGGCATTGGATCCCCTTTGAATGACACCAACACTTAAGCCAATTGTTGAAATTGATCATCTTGTCTTCATATTGTGGCATCATTCTTGGTGAGGGTAAGATGCTACTCAAGGTCAGGGTCATACCTGGCCTGGGCTACATGCTCAGAGAGCTCCTCTATGTCTCTTTTCATGTAGTCCAGGGAGGTACGTCTCAGGTCATTCACACCAGCATGGACAATGACTGAGTCATATTTGTACTTGCCTTGGAGTGACCTGAGTGCTTGTGTTATGTGGCAGATCCTAGCCCGACAGGCAGCTCACCGTGACCCTCTCCTTGTTCAGCCTGGTGAGCGGGACGTCAGTGTGCCTGATGATAGAGTCACCTATTACAAGTGTATCAGGTGTGTTGTTTAGCCTTAAGGGCTGTGACTGTTCGGCACACTGGCTTTGTGAGTTATGTGTTGCACGTGTTTTGTTTTGGGGTAGCGGTTGCTTGGGTGTCTGCTTTGGAGGTCTCTGCTGCTTAGGCAGATTTTTATTTAGAGCCTCAGTATGTTTTGTGTGTTTATGTGTTTGGTTTGTTGTCGTGGTAGGTCTATGTGAGACTGGAATTGTAGTGAGTGTGGTTTCCTTCTCCTCCTGACTGGTTATGCCAGTACTGAGTTGAGAGAGCTTAGCCTCCAGTTTGGCTATATGGGTGCATCTCTCACATGTGTTGGAATTTGTTGGGAGGAGGAGAGGGTTGTCTGTGTACATGAGGCAGTTGTAACATTGCCTCAAGATTCCCAGATTCACCTGCTGGACCGGAGAGGAGATTGACAACTGACCTTTGGACATGCTAGAATAGTACTGGGAATTCCTTTATAATTGAAAAAAAAGGGCCAATGGGGAACAAGGTACTCAAGGGGAGTTTGTGAGGGTGTAGTGCTTTTAATTTTTTAGAGCTGACTTATATAATTGCTTTAGTGAGCAAGTGCCAGGTAACTTAAATGCAATGAGTTACAGGTAACCTAAATGCAAAAATGACAAACAGTAACTTTCTTACAAATGAAACAAGGAAATAAGTACAGTAAGCAATGCAGATATCACTAGGGATCCACAGAAGTGCTAAAAGGCCGCATTTTAGGTGGAATTAGCGTTTCAGGGAAATAAACAAACAACAAGCATACAAATAAAGCTAGATTCAGCAGGCCTGGATCTAGTCTATGCTACAGCAAACAAGGTGTACCAATTTCAGTAAGAAACAGTTAGAATATGCAGGCACTATAAGCCTTTAACCAGATATTCCCTGCTCAGAAGGGCAGAGTCCAGCCTCTCCTCCCACAAGAGTGCAGACCGCAATCCTTCCTAACGTAAAATAACTGGCCTGAAGCCCAAGTGCTTAAACCAGAACTAATACACTTTTAGAATAACAGACACTGAGCTCTCAATCAGCAGTTCCTAACCTAGAAGGATGTAAGCTGCCTGTCCTGCCACCACAGTGTGTGTGTGTGTGTGTGTGTGTGTGTGTGTGTGTGTGTGTGTGTGTGTGTGTGTGTGTGTGTGTGTGTGTGTGTGTGCGTGCGTGTATATACATATATGTGTGTATGTATATATATATATATATATATATATATATATATATATATATATATATATATATATATATATACACACACACACACACACACATTTAGATATATATATATATATATATATATATATATATATATATATATATACATATATATATATATATATATATATATATACATATATATGTGTCTGTGTGTGTGTGTGTGTGTGTGTGTGTGTGTATATATATCTATATATATATATATATATATATATATATATATATATATATATGGGTCTACTTCAGTAGACTGAAATCCCACTTACCCAACTTTCAAAATACTGAGACAAAAAACCTGAAACTCCAGAAAACCGACTGCTCGGAACACTGACAGATCACTATGGGTAAGTCACCACTCACCCAACCCTGCAAACACACTAACACTGAAGCAAACAAAACCCACTCATGTGAGGGGCTTTGCCCCCCCATGCCCCAATCCCCCCCTAACTAAATATACCAACTCTGAAAGCACACTACTGTGGAGGTAAGGGGTAAAGGTAAACAAGCTGGTCATGCGGTTACTTACCCGTAGTGATCTGTCGGTGTTCCGAGCAGTCGTTGTTCTAGAGTTTCAGGTTTCTCACGTCAGTGTTTTGAAAGTCGGGTAAGTGGGATTTTTGTCTACTGAAGTAGACCCATATATATATATATATATATATATATATATATATATATATATATATATGGATCTACCTGACAACATCGACACATCATAACACCGACAACGACTTCACCGGCGCCAGAAGATCGACAAGTCAGAAGACCGACGGAGGAAAACACCGACGCTGAGAACACTGAGATGGGGAAAGGATGTGTAAGTATGCGGTAGTGACGGCCGTTAGGGTGCGAGTAAGGTAAGTGTGCAATGTTGACGGTCTGTAGGGATAGGGGTGGGATAAGTGAGTTAGGGTTAGGGCGCGGGTTAGGTAAGGGTGCGAGTAAGGTAAGTGTGCAATGTTGACGGTCTGTAGGGATAGGGGTGGGATAAGTGAGTTAGTGTTAGGGCACGGGTTAGGTAAGGGTGCAGTAGTGATATTTTTTGGGTTAGGGGCGGTTAAGTGAGTTAGGGTTAGGGCGCGGGTTAGGTGAGTGTGCGATAGTGACGGACCTTAGGGTTAGGGTTTCGGTTAGGGTTGTAGATAGTTGTGTATGTAAGGGTTAGTGTTGGTTTGTAAGGATTTTGGTGTGCTTGTGTTGTGTGTGTGGGTTTTGGACAGGGATTTGTTTTGTTTGTTGTTATGATGTGTCGAGTGTATGAGGTGTCGTGTTTGTGAACTGTCGATTATGTGGTGTCGCTGAAGTCGTTGGTGTTATGAAGTGTTGATGTTGTCAGGTAGATCCATATATATATATATATATATATATATAGATATATATATATATATATATATATATATATATATCAGTGTGTGTGTGTGTGTATATATATATATATATATATATATATATATATATATATATATATATATATATTTTATATATATATATATATATATATATATAGTTAAACATTTCTGAATTTATATTTATGCTTAGTTTAGTGGAGGCAGTACTTTAGAAATTGATAGAGAGATAGGTATATAGTCAGAGAGATAGACAGATAGAGAGATAGAAAAAAACAATCCAGAGCATACTTTTTATTACCATAAAAAGAATCCTTTTTTTCTGCTTGACTTGAGCTGCAACATATTGGTCTCCTTTACTCAGTCCTTGACTGAGAACCTCATTAGAGCCTCATGTTTAAGTAGTCAAACAATCAACATCTAAAGGTATTACCTCAGAAAACTGGCAACATCAAATGTTATTATCTGAATATGGGTTTTTAGTTTATTCATCAAATATATATATTCCTCCTTTGCAGTTTATGGTCATTGTGATAAAAGCTGACAATATTTCAGAATACAAAATCAATAGAGATACACTAGTGCAAATAAGCATAGACTATTTTCTCAAAGAGCAAACTAACATGCAGTTTCTATTTAAATGGAATAGAAACAGTTTTACATACTTGAGTATTCTCATTTACCCTAGCACTTAAAAACTGTCAGTAATGACATTAAAAAAGAAATGTGCTCATTTTAAGCTTTTTGCTTTTATATGGACATAATAAACAACTCAGATTATTCTCTCTGTCCACCAGCAGAAAAGGTAATTTAAGCAAAACCACTACTAAATTTAAAATTTACTAGAGCAGTTAGACTCTAAAGGTGTCAAAAAGAATGAATAAATATAAGGGGTGCAGGTGGGGTTTTTCTCTATCACTGAATGATCTGTTAATTAGCACACAGTTATGTACTGGGTAAACTAATTGCACAGATAAATGAGGTTTGGCAACAAACCAAGTTGTCCTGGGACATCTTCAACAGGGGTTAGACTGACATATTAGTAGGAGTTAAGTGGGTTGGGGAGCTGAAAGGTTAAATGGAGGGAGGGAGGATTGGGAGGAAATGAGATAAGGGTGGGGAGGGGCTTAAGGGGTTTAGACAAGTGTAGCTGGGTTAGTAATCACATTTTGGCGTGAACTTGCTCGTTGCCTTGAATGGTCAGTCTGTATTATCTGCCCATACAAATGCTCTTAATTTTAAGAGAATTTTGTACAACAGCATAAGGATGTCCTTTTGATCCAGCCTTTTCTGATAATGTTTTTAAATGTGCAGAAATCCCCCCCCCCCAAAAAAAAAAAATATTGGCTTGGCTACAGTGCTGACTATTTCCGTTTCTTAAATGCAAGTGTGACGAGCAGCCGAAGGAAGGGACTCGTACCTTTTCAACTGTACAGGTTTTTACAGAATGGCCAGATTTTGCTGTAGATGTTTTGTTTATTCCTAATAAAGTCTGCAGTTTTCTGGCAGTCATGAAGGACCTAAGACATTCAGGATGAAATAATGGCATATATTTTGAGTTTCAGACTTCATGCATGCTAACACAAATCCTGTTCTAGCAACGTTCTAAGTTTATAACAGTAACATTTAAAAGCTGTCCATACTTTGAGCTTTTGTCTCCACATTATTTTAGGCTTTGTCTGGATTTCTTGTATTAAGAGGTTGAAAGGTATGGCAAGGATGATTAACAGAGCATTTTGGAAGTAGTTAGAATTTCATTCGGGGAAGAATTGGGTAATGTTGGGATGGCTAGTTGGCTGTTTTGATCATTTAGTACCCTGTGTGTGCATTTCATTTTGAAGGTTTATGACTCTACCTTACAAGAATAAGGATGTGGTGATTCAGTATGCTGCTCAGATATTCAGGTAAGGGTCAGCTAGCAGGTATTTGTACTATTGCTAGAACAGCTGGGGGGTGCCATTGGCAATATTTCAATCATACCTCATACTGGAGCACAGTGTCCAGATTTTTGCTTCATATCCGGGGCCACTTTCATAGACAATTAGGGGTTATTCATTGTGATTGCAGTTAAAGAATACTGGCATGCATACGGGTTTCAGTCTGGGAAGCAGGGTAGAGCAAGGTTAGAGCTTCTTGTGCTTTGTCTCTGATCGTGGTAGAGATGACAGGAGTTTGTAGCAGCTATAGTTGGGACTTATGTCAATGTGAGGTAGGTGGACTGGCAGCTTGCTAAGTTTATAAAGGGTGATATGCTAGACTTTGCCCCTAGGTGGGGTCGTTGACCTGTTTTACTTGGTCTTGGTCGAGCTTTTTATTGTCTCATATTTTACTGTTATCAGCAGTAAGTGGACATTGCGGCTGGCGGTGACAAAAGAGACAGAATTTAGCTCATTAGCTAGTTACTACTTAAAACATTGGAGTTTTCTATGTCAGTTTTGCATAGTGATCAGAACTCAATGTAGAAGGTAAAGGGGGTCATATTGCCAGTGTGTTGCTGCAGAGTTTCTAGCTATAAGGTTTGGGGAACTGTTTTGTTTCAGTTATTGTATTGTAAAGTCAAGATACTTATTCTGTTTTGTTTTATTGCAGAATGGAATTTGAATTGACGTTAGTTGGTGACCGGGGGTGAGGGAGCTTGGAAACTTATGGAACCTGTTCCAATGGAGGTCTCAGTTTCTTCAGTGGTGCACAATGAGATCACAGACGGGGGAGTGCATGGCAAGCAGTGGCCCGTGCCATGTCAGAAATGGTTTTTGGAAGGTAACGGATGCTAATTGTGGGGATGTTTGATTGCAAGAGTGGCACACAAGGGGTTAGCAGGTAATCCTAAGTCTGTGCTATTGATGGCACAGCAGGGTTGGAGTTTATCGAGGTAAGGTAGGGGCAATTGAAAGAGAGGCATGTTGAGACATGGTAATCCAGGGAGGGGGATTGTTTAAGGGGAGATTGGGGTTTTCACGGGTGGGGTGGAGTCCAATCATCACAAAATCAGGGTACTCTGAGGTCACTGGTTTAGACCTCTGGTAAGCTAGCTAAATTTTAATTCTTATATCTAGAATGGAACAGGTGCCAGAATTTTTGATATGGAACTTTGAGGAACATGATTTTTACGATGCAGGTGGTGGACCTTCCTCAGGGTGGGATATACTTGAGAGATATGGGCAGGGAGGTATTTAAAGTTTCAGCATCTTAGATTTCTTTGCTGTTTAAGGTCGTGCTTACAGCCATTTGCAGATAAAAGCAGCAAGCTGGAGGGGTTGCCAAGGTCACATTTTTAGACGACTATGACTTTATGTTTAAAATATTATTTGGGTTAGAGTGATTGCATGGGGATGGAAATGTTCTTTGGATCATTGGAATAGGAGTTAATCGGGCACATACAGTGTTTATAGGTTGTATAGAAATCACTAGTCAACTCCCATAAATTTTGGTATTGAAATTATCCTTCATATGCAGTGTCTACAGTTAATATGGTAAGTACGCAGTTAGGCATGTCAGATCTGGGTAGAGCTTTTAGGGTGCATTTACAGTTATCAATTCAGGTTACTCTGTTGGTAGAGGTACCATGATCTGGTGAGGGGAAGCTGATATGGTTCATATGGCTGGGTAGGTGCTGGTAATGTTTCATGTTAGGTTAGGGTTTAGATGGGAGTACTACAAGAACCATTTCAATTATGATTGAAGGAATTTTGTAGGGACAGTTTTGGAAGCATTATAGTTATGAGAGTTTTGATATTTTGGGAGCAGGGAGTTTGTTACATTGGTGATAGAAGCTTAATTGCCATTTGGTAATGAGTACTTCATTGCTGGGCTTAGGTGAGTTTTCACGAACTAGCTCAAGGGGTTCTGGTTTTCTGGCACTTAGTGTTAGGTCATTACAGTTTTGGGGTTAGACTATTCCCTGCAGTAATTGGGTTACTGCACATACAGAGCTGTCTAGTTTGGTGGGCTAATGTGATATGCTATAGTTGACAGGGTCCTGGGTTTGAGATTTCCTAAGGGTTTTCTTTGACTGGGTGCAGATTTGAGTTCAAGGGGTTATAGTTTCTGTGGCATTTGTTATGGCTATAGGTTGTCATTCTGGAAAGGTGGAGCCATGGTTAGTGGCTTGAAGGAAGTGGACTAAAAGGGAATGTATTCCCTTGGAGTGGATGTTACGGTGTGGTACAGTGGGCTCATGGGTAATACTACTTTATTTAGTGTCATTAAGGTGTGTTTCAGTGCTGGTATGTCAAGGCATGGAGTTCACAATGGGGTACTAATGTACTTTACAGATGATGGGTACGCCGAATGATGTTTGGCTTAACCATTCCCTTTATGGGAGGTAGTTGGTTGAACAATTTTGGGTAGAAGGGAGGGGAGGCAGCCTGGTCAGGCTGGTTGGTGAAAAAGAGGGACAGGCTTGCCCTCTTCTGTTCCCCCTCTGGTGTCTGGAGGTTCATTCCAAGGATTTGGGGAAAGGAAATGAGCAGCTGGAGGGAGTTTGCTGAATGGATAAGCAAGCAGAGGTAAGGATGCTGCTCATTTGGTTGGAAGGTAATTCAATGAATGGTTTATGAAGTGAGATGATACACTGCATCATAAGTAAACAATAAATGGGATGTGAAGTGAGTCTCGGATGCTGCTTCATAAGTAAAGTGAGCGAGCAGAGGTATGGACGCTGCTTACTGGGGCAGGATGAGCAGGTACACTATCCTGATTAACATTGCAAAGATGTTTATGCTGTGTTTAGAATCAGTTATACAATGTCCAGTTGTAATTAATAAATTTTGGTGATCAAAGCTATGTTATGGAAGTTTTAATAAAGTTCATCTAATGTCATTCAGTGTGATGTGTTTATTGAAGGGGACCAGGACAACTGCAATATATTTCCAGTTATCACACAGATAACTGGAAATACATTGCATCATTTGTCTAACCTAATCCATAAAATGCTTTTAGATGAGTTGGCACAAATGGCAAAAGTAGTGGTACATTTGATCCCTACCTTCCCCTAGTAAAATTTGGCATGGTAACATTAATATGCACTGAAAGGGAGCACGCCCATAACATTAGAATATGTTCTTCAGTGCCATTCTAAATTGGAATGTTTTTACCACTTCCTCCCACAATTAAACAGTAGGTAAAAATTGACCAGCTACTGGAAAACAGGTCATAGTGTCGGTTTACATATGTGAGATCATCTTCTTAAAATATACATGCAAACTTCCTAATCACCATTGCTTGTGGTTTCTACAACCCCTTTTTTCATCCACACAATACTTCTTCAAAGCTTACACTACTAGTTCATATTATATTGCACACTGCATGCAGTCAACCTTCTAATAAACAACAATTATTTTAATTTTACTAAAGCTTATTCAAATTATTATATACAGCAGGTCTGATCGACATCTCCATAAGCACTGATTATTTTAATTTCATGAAATAGTTAAGTAAAAGGATATGGAACCCAATTAACCTTTATGGAAAAATGTGAAGAAAAGGCTAAATATTAATCTAATAGATTATGATAAAATAAATCACATAAAAATCAGTAAAATCCTGCTCATAAAGTCTGCAGCTGATAGTGCACTCACAGATGTATTTACATGCCTAGTCATCTAATCTCTACATATCACTTACACATCAGAACTTGTTGGTAATATCTTACCAATACCTCTGGCTCTAGGGAGCTCATCTTTTTGACATGTTTCCTTTTTGCAACCATTTATCTGTGCTCTGAAGTAGTTATTAACATTAACACATGAACTTTACTTCCCATCATTATGTTGCACAAAATTTGGAAGTGGGCCAGAAAAGCAATTAATAATGTTGATTTTACCACTAAGAACACAATACCATTTAAATGAGAATGAGCCATCTCCTGTACTATGCTAGACATGCAAAACATTCACAGTAAACACTGTCAGATGTAACTATTGAGTAATCAATTAAGTCAAAATGCACAACCCACAATTCAATGGATTTCTTGGTTGGAACTCTTAGACCAACAAGTTATTGAAACAAATTTAAATTCTTGTTCAGTCTCCTTGTCCCTAAAGGTACTTAATTACTTGTCATACTAGTTTACTGTTGCTTGATATGGCCTTTAAAGCGTGAAAGTTATTACATTCTGCTGTCTCCCTTCATGCTAAAACTGAGCACTGAACCTCTTTTTTTGCCTTTGTTCTTTCCCACTTCTTTTGTTAACTTGTCTTTCATTAATTAATCTGTTAAGGTCATTTAATTAAGTTCTTAAAATTTCAAAGTTAAGATAGATCCTACATTTAGTTTAGCAAATGTTTTTTTTTATTATCTGAAACATGCAATGTGATAATTTCTTTAGGTGGCTCATAATTGTAATAGCTATCATTTCTCAAATTTTAGTCAAATTATTTCCTGTTTGAGAGGACATCATGCTTTCACTGACCAAAAAAAGTATGAAGATAAATATCTTACTTTTTATTTTCTTAATGCAAAGCTACTATCAAACATGTATGCAGACAATTTGGAGCAAATGCAATGATAACCACCTCAGTTTTCTGTATGGGCATGCATATTCCAGAGCAAGCTCAGCATATTTTGTCACCTGAAAATCTGGGGTATTTGAAAATTAGCAGGTCAAGAAATGTGGCTTAAATGCTTTTATGAAATTAAAACTCTAAGAGTTGAATGAGGTTTGAGAAGTTTGTTACTGCAAAAGTTATGTCATTCACTCATGTGGAACCTTTTGGTGCATTTCCATTTCACATCCTACTTATTTAAAGCATCATGACATTCTTTAGAGATAGCTTTCTTAATCAGGCAACTTACTAATTAGTAACAAGTATCATTCAAAGTGTAAGTTGCAAGGAACAAAATTACACTAGGATTGTCTGTCTATGATGCACTATAGTGGAGATATTAACCATTGTTTGACATGTATTATTCATATTTACATTAATTTTTTTCTTAACTGGTTGAGCTATATGTGCCAAAGGAGCATAATGTGACCCATTTTGGTGGATGAAATATCACTGGCATAACTGGCAAATGAATGACTTAGAGAATCAAGCAAACTCTGATAGAAACAAACACTCCCTAGTGAGGAATACCAAGCCAGTCTGCCAAATGATAGCATACCAGCATGTTTCAATTGCTCCCAGTGCAGAATTGTATTGATGCTTGTATCTTGCCAAATGTTCACTGCACATACTGATGGTATCCCCACTGTATGGCCCATGTTTTCAGACCTGATGTACACACAGCAATGATGCTTTATCTATCCATAATGAATATGACAGCACATCCATTACCTACATGTACATGATCACACATACAGTTGTGACACGAATCCCAGTGGCATACCATATTTTGAGAAAGGCTGAGATAATGGCATACAACATGACTGTTTGAAATATTCTTGAAAGGTGTGATGCTCATGAAGACTTTTGGTAGGTAACAAACAAGTGGTTTGGCCATGTATCTTATGACCCATGGAGATGGCTTGTTAGACAGATGATATGTGCGTCTGATTAACATTTGTTAAGGCATTGATGTACATGGGATTGTACATGTGCTGGCTATAGTCAAGCCAATAACTGCCATCTGCTAACCACTAGCAGGATGAATGTTAATATGTGCATATGTCCAGTGTTGTGCCTGTTTATGTACTGCAGACTGTGAACAGGAAGAGAAAGAAACAGGGCTTAAGGGTCAAAAAAGGAGCAGTGGCAGTGCAGCATGAAGTATGGAGATCTATGAGGCCTCTGCATTGTTGACTGGATTTTCTAGATGGCATTATGATGGGTTGTCTAGATGGCATAGTGACCACAAAATGGGGCACTATCTAAGAACTGAGAGCAGCCATTGAGTAATGGAAAGGAAGGTCCAGTGTCTGCCCTATACCATAGGCAAACTTAAGTGCCAAATAACAGGTGACCGCTAGACCCTATGAGAGAAGCACAGTATCCTGGCACATAGTATATTGGACTACCTGAGAATATCTCCATAGTTCCCTGGTACCATGAAGTCTGTATATGTACAGTATTCCAAACATAATATCACCACTCTCCCTGTCTCAGTCTCACTGCCATCTCTACATGCATTATCCTTTGCATTCTCACCAGCATTCCCATTGTTATGCCCTCTAATAACATGGATGGAGGTATAGCCTGCTGTCCAGTACTGGCATGCTCCCTACCTTCCCCCTCCATCACCCATGGTCACATGAAAGATGTTACTTCATAGGAGGCTATTTTTTCCAAAAAAAACAGTGGCAATCAAGCCTGACCCCTTATTGTGTTTCTGAATATTATATACCAGCTTATTGTTGATATAATATTTATGTCTCCTTTCTAAGACTTTTAGACAAGTGAAATACAATTCAATTCTTTCCACTTCTATTTTATGTCATGTGGTGCACTTATATATATTGTGTGGGAAATAATGCATGTATGAACTGCATATAAAGATTTAGTAGGCTGTTGGTGATAACCAGCTGCTAAGACTGTCATAGTCAAGATGGTGGAATCTATTTCATTTGCAGGTACTTGGATTCATTTTCCAGGACTGGCAATGTAATGAAGCCTACGGGGGCACTAACCTCCTGAGTGTACCACTTTTCAGATGAGAGGTTAAATTGGGATTCTATCTATCTATGTTGGGGTAGCTCAATTGGAGGTGAAAGATCTTATGACAATTACTCAAAATGGATTGGTGAATTTCTTTGGTACCTTGGTCCAACACCCCTAGTCAGTATGGACACATACACACACACACACACACACACACACACACACACACACACACACACACACACACACACACACACACACACACACACACACACATGCAAACATACAGAATTAAATTCATGCAGAGGTATCTATTATAACTCATGACAGGCACTTAAGAGCTGGAGTCTTTCTCCTTCTCAAATCTCAAATATATTATATAAATTAATACTTTATACTCTTGAGAGATGCAAAAATAGCTGCCCTACACTAATGTGAGCATGATTTCAGTGAGCAGCCTGATGTTAGGTTTTATTTATTGAGATTTTTCAAAAACTAAAAGACTTTCGTTATTCACAGTGGTCTTTCTATCTGTGTGAAACTGCTGAATTCTGTTGAGTGTTTTCTTTTCTTTTTTTTTTTAATTTACCCTGTCTTTTGCATGATTGTGGAACAATACTTATAGGCTTGAGAAGTGGAAGGGAGAGTTTACCACCTGCAAATATGTTTTTTTTATACACAACTTTTTTTTCTTTTTTTAATAAATTTTATTGAAAGTATTTCTTAAAAATACATTTATTAACAAAAATCTAATTTTATGATGAAATAGATAAAACCAAGAACATTGATATAAAGGATCAAAATTAAGACAATAAACTATGTAGACAGATGTTTACTTAGCTATAGACAAAATAAGCTAAAACAAGTGAATAAAACTTGATTATTGTATTTCTATTATTGATTTTCTAATAATTCAATTATATTCTTCCATTGATTATATACTGCTATATTCCTAGAAGATCTAGCTTTGATTGTCATTGATTCTAGTTTGGATACTTGCAGAAGAAGATCTTTAAAGTTTTGAAAAGAGGGGATATGTGATGATGTCCAATTTCTTGTAACTTCTATCCTGGCTATGGACAGTACAGAGCAAAGAAGTGTATATTTACTAACCTTAACACAAGGAGGGACTGGAGAATTACATAAAACTTATGATTTGGTAAGTAAAAGGTTATCAGTGAATAATGCTTGGAGGAAAGAGTTGATATCTTCCCAGAATTCTTTCATATGTAAACAATCATAAAAGATGTGTGCCCAATCAGCATTCTGTGTGCCTTAATACATCTCCAACAAAGAATATTTTTTATACATCTTATTTATGTTATGTGGAGTAATGAAGGATCTATTCAAAAATCTCCAGGTAAATATTTTCCATTTAGGTCCTAAAGTAGTTTTACCTGCTGAGTGAAGAAAATTCGATTTGTCTTTATCTGTGGGGTTATACTTATTAATGTCAGAGAAATATTTCCAATAATTGTCTGGAATTATATCTAAATCAGTTTTAATAGTTTTATATATAACTGACAGGCTAATTTTAATTGAGTTATTTTGTTGAATAAAAGTAATCAAGTACTGAATAAGTTCAGGAATTACATTTTTAGCTGAGGAAGATATTAAATCAAATTTATTTTTTATATAAATTCTAGCTTCTTGTAAATCAAGCCATAAAGATGAATCAAAGTAATTTCTATCAACAAAGTATTGATGGATTGCAATTCATTGTTTTTTTAACATTTGATGCCAATAAATCAGATGTTTTTGTTCAAATACTGACATTTTATGGAAATTAGTAGTAAAGATAACCCCCTGTGTATATGCTATGGGGAAAATAAGGAATAACCACTTTTCATATGATTGAAACCTATGAATGAAGTTTTTAAAAGATTTTAAAATTATGTTACTATAGTTTGAAATAAAATTTTGTGTGGGACTAAGAGAAAAATATTCCTTCAAAATCCATATGAAGTTATTTACTAAATTTAGTTTAAAAAGGTTATTGTCACTATTTAAAGTTTGTGTTGAAGACAAAATAAAATCCTTCCATTTTGCTGAGTATTTACTATTTGTAAGATACAGGATGGTTTTAATAACTGAGGAAATTGAATATAATTCCAAATTTGGCAATGCAATACCACCATTATTCCAGCTATGCATATGGCCTGTTAGAGAAATCCTAGGTTTAATTGGAAACCAAAGATATTTTTAATCATATTATTACATTTTTTGATTATTGTATAAGATGGGGGATAGAGATTGATTGTATTATGTATAGAAGTTTTGGTAAAAGTATCATGTTTATAATTGATAGTTTCTCCTCTATTGAGAATTTTATTTTAGACTATTTCTGAATTAGTTTATCTATTTCTGTTAAACTATTATCAAAGTTCAGTTTTTGAATCTCTTTTATATTTTTGGCAATAATGATACCTAAATATTTTATTTGCTGGGATTGTGGGATATATTTTTCAAATTCCTTTTGAATATTATATTTATTTGGGCCAGTTAACAAGATCTGTGTTTTATTGTGATTAAATTCTAGACCTGAGTTTTGAGTGCCAGGAGTGATTTGTGACAGACAATTACCAGTAAGAATGAAAGGGAAGGTCTACAAGAGGGTAGTGAGACCAGCTATGTTATATGGGTTGGAGACAGTGGCATTGACAAAAAGGCAGGAGTTAGAGCTGGATGTGGCAGAGTTAAAGATGTTAAGATTTGCATTGGGTGTGACGAGGGTGGACAGGATTAGGAATAAGTATATTAGAGGGTCAGCCCAGGTTGGAAGGTTTGGAGACAAAGCCAGAGAGGTAAGATTACATTGGTTTGGACATGTGCTGAGGAGGGATGCTGAGTATATTGGGAAAAAGATGTTAAGGATGAAGCTACCAGGTAACAGGAAAAGAGGAAGGCCTAAGATAAGGTTGATGGATGTGGTGAAAGAGGACATGCAGGTGGTTGGTGTGACAGAACAAGATGCAGAGGACAGGAAGAAATGGAAACAGATGATCCACTGTTGCGACCCCTAACAGGAACAGCCGAAAGAAGATGATTAAATAATTCTTGAATTGTTGGATTTTTGCCCCCCAGAGTAATTAGAATGTCATCTGCAAACATTTGAATTTTTGTAGATTTATTAAAACTCATTTCAAAACCTTTAATATTACTATTTTCTCTGATCAAATTTGCCCAAGCCTCCATAACTAAAGTAAATAAGAGAGGGGATAAAGGACAGCCTTGCTTAGTCCCTTTAGTAATAGGTATGGACTGTGCAGTATTAGAACCATGATGTATTAGAACCACTTTTAACATAAGCAAGAGAGCCTGAATATAACTGTGTGATGAGATTTATAAAATTAGTTGAGAACCTAAGTTCCTGTAGTAGAATTAAAAGGTAATCCCAAGTGACTGTGTTAAAGGCACAATTTATGTCTAAGCTAACTATAGTTAGGTTATTTTTTAGGTATTTAGTTGATTTGATTAAGGTTATTGTTCTTTTGATATTGTCATATGTAGTTCTATTTATTAGGAAGCCAGTTTGGTCATCATCCACTAGGTTGGGAAGAAAAATTTTAAGTCTCTTTGCATATATGGACATAAACATTTTATAGTCCGTGTTTAATAATGATATAGGTCTATATGAATTACACTTTACAGAGTCTTTATCTGATTTTAAAATGGGAGAAATTAATGTATATTTCCATGATGGAGGGATAGTATTATTAGTTTGTATGGTATTAAAAACTGAAAGTAACAATTTAATAGCTTAATTGGGTAGAATCTTGTAGATTTCTGGAATAATACCATCATTACCTGGTGCTTTGTTTTGTTTGAGTGTATTAATTTGTTCTTGAATGTCTTTTAACGTAATCTGTCTATCCAAAAGCTTGGTTTGTTCTTTTGTTAATCTCTTTTTGGAGTGTTTATTAATAAAAGCTTGAACATCTTTCTTTGGATTTATTGGTGCAGAAGATTGGTTTAGTTTAAGGAAAAATTATCTAAATTCAATTAATATGGTATTTATATCAGATATCTTTTTTTTCTTTTGAGGTGAATATATTTCTTTAATGTGATTAAATTTGTTTAATCATTTAACTTTGTTAGCTAAAATATTAAAAGATCTGAGATTTATTGAAAAATTAATAAACTTAAATTTTTCTAGACTAATCATAGTTTTATGGTTTAAAATCTCAAGGTATTTCTTATTTAGAGATTTTAATTCTAGTTTGGATTTTTCATATTGATTTTTTGATAACTCAAGGTTCAGAATATCAAGTTTAGCTTGTATGTCTTTTAAATCTTTATCCCTCAAAAGTCTTTTTTTATATACCAACCTGTTATTCTGCCAAATAAATATACCTTCTTTGCATCCCAGACAAAGATTCCAGGTGCACTTGTGTTGGAGTTAAATTCTAAGAAACTATGAACTTCTTCTAGTATGATGGAGTTAAAATATTTTAACTTGGTGATGTATTCTGGTATCCATTTTATCTGAACATTGGTACATCTATAAATATATATATCAAAGGTTATTGAATTGTGGTCTGAAAAGAGACATGTAATAACTTTTACATTGCTTAAAGAATCTGTTAAAATGTTAGAGATAAAAACTCTGTTTATTCTTGAAAATGTATTGTGTCTGTGTGAAAAGAATGTATAAAATAAGGAATTAGAGTTAGCATAATAGTTAACATCTTTCAATTAGAAGGAATTTGAAAATTCTTTTAGTAATCTGGCTGAGCTCGAAACTCTTCTCTTACCATTAGAAGTAGAGTCCAAACTATCAAAAATGTAGTTAAAAATCACCAGCTAATATAACATTGCCTTTAGAAAATTGAGTAATATGATCTATATAGTGTTGTTCTGAGCTTTGTCCAAAGCCATGAATCCAGTACATGTTAATTAGGGTAAAAATTAAATTATTAACTTTTATGACACTAGAAGCTACCATACCTTTATTATCTTTGTATGAGTCTATTATTTTAGGTAGAGGTAATTTGTTATTCCAGAGTATTGCAACACCTCTTTTTTGGGGGGAAGGGCTGCTCAGAACTAGTGAGCAATAAAAAAAGATTTAGATTCTAATTTGGAAACATCACCCCCCAATCAAATGAGTTTCTTGCAAAAAGATTAATTGTGAGTTATTCAGCTGAAGATACCTGTTTAAAGACCTTCTCTTATTGGGGTTATTTAATCCATTTATGTTAAGGGACATACAGTGTAAAACTACCATACCTTATGTATATTACGGTGTGACAAATATTGATTAATACATATAATGAACTTTAACCTGTGAGATGACATTAGAAAAATGTAGGGAATACAGCAATATATAGAGTGTGAAACATAGATAAAAACTTTAAAATTAAAACTATATGAATAATATTTTACTATACTTGTTTTAGTGAACATCAGAAAAAGTATTAACAAAAGGTAAATACAGAATCTTCTAACATTAAGACCATCTAGACCCCACCTGGAGTTATAAACTCCTAATTTGAGTGACATTAATCACTCAAATCAACAAACTAGCTAGCAGCATATTTCAATCAAGCTCCACCTAAATATAATCTATTATATAATTAAAAACATGGCTTTTTAAATAATAATGTCTGTAATAAACAAAAAAAGAACTCAACATGTATTCAGAAAATCTCTAGCGCAATAACATTTACTGATACTCTACTTTAAAAGTCTCTATAATCAAGTCATTACAAAAAGTGTTTCACTTGATATATAGAAAAATATATCATGATTGTTAACAGACATGCATGAAGGCTGCTGTAAAAACAATTGTAACTAGATTTTCCCTTTGTTTCTTAAGTTGTCTTATTATAAGCCAAAACTATACCAAACCATTCATTAATGAGAAAAATGCAATATTATAGTGAATATAATATATGTAGTTAAGCTAAAAATCTAACTAAAGCGAGAGAAATAGTTAAACATATAATCTAGGACATAAAATATAACTAACATTTCCCAAACCTGCGACTAAAGCTATACCCACATTGTAATATATAGCAGAAGAATAACAAAACTCGTTTTCCTTTTACTCATCTTCTCCTTTCCCTCCCTCCTTCCTACGTCATCAATATGCATACACATGTATACAAATACAAATATATGAATAAACAGACAAATAGTTAAAATGAGTCTAATCTGCTTAACTTAATAACTCTAAGCAAATTATAACAGCTTCAACAAAGTAGATGGCATCAATTCCACTAGTCATTAAAGCATGTCATGTCATTAACACATTTCAGGAGAACATGAAGAGTAACGTGTAAATAAAATTGCATTAAAGTGATTTGAAGTTAAATATTAAACAAAATGAAACATTGTTTCATAGACTAGACTCTAGTCACATGTAAGCACTTTTTTTTTAAACTGCTATGTAAATGTTTTACATCTACAAACTACATAACACTAATACACATACAAGCAATCTATTATAATGAAAAGAAAGCTGAATTAGCTTTACTTTAAATTGGCCCTTTTAATCCATTAAATAAGCTAACAGATCAGTTACTTCCTGTGTTAACGTACAATATATCTTGCAGAAATTAAGTTTTTACTAAGGGATTTGTGAAGGTTTTACCTGTTTGGAGGGGGCAGGACAATGTACATCTTGTTGCTTAGTATGAGGAAAAGAAGGATACAGTTTCTACCATTCAAAAGAGACCGAGCTGAAGATGATGTCATGTTGCTCAAAGGAATTGCTCAAAGGTGCGTGAGTCTATACGTCCTAGCCATAGATGCTTCAAACAGCTCCAAACTTTCAGTGGGAAACTGCAGGCAGAAGAGACAACATCTGAGGGTTCCAGCTGTCTCAAGAGCCTCTCGAGACATCTCAGCAGTTCACAGAAGCCTTATTTTCCTCGAGCCAAGGCACTAAACAGGAAAAAAGAGGAAAAAAAGGAAAAATAAAGTGCGAAAGGGAAAAAGAAACAACTTTTAAACCACCATGCTTGCAAGTCCGCTATAAACCCAAAGCCACCAAAGAACCTTTCAAAAGCCAAAAACACAGCATCAATGGGACCAGATGGTGTCCCAGGCTGCATCTTGCACGAACTACAGAACAAACTAACCCCCCACCTAAAGACGCTGTTCAACCTCAGCCTTTCCACAGGCTATGTGCCCATAGAATCATGCACAGTAATGGTTATTCTGCTCCACAAAGGAGGAGCCACAACTGACCCTGGTAACTATCGCCCCATAAGCCTGACTAGCCTGGTCTGTAAGGCTATGGAGTGCATCATCATGGAACTCATTAACAAAGACATTGGGAACCTCCAAACACTTGACCTGACCCAGTTCAGCTTTGTTAAGGGCAGATCATGCCTACTAAACCTGGTTGACTTCTTCGAGACAGTTACCAAGGCCATAGACAAGGGAAAGGTGATTCACACTGTCTACCTTGATCTCGCCAAGGCGTTCAACACCATTCCTCACTCGGGTATTATAGAAAAACTCACCAGCCTGAACATAAACCCCTACATCACAAGATGGGTTTCCAACTGGCTTACAGACAGACCTCACATGGTAAGAATAGCGGGCTCCAGGTCTGACTCTAAACCAGTCACAATTGGTGTCCTGCAAGGCTCAGTTCTGGGACCCCTACTGTTCAGCATATATTTCTCAGAAGTACAGGCAAACACAGGAGGACTATGGCTAACCAAGTTCACCGATAACTGCAAACTGGGAGCCATAATTGACTCTTCGGCTGACACGGACATCCTTCAAAAAGGCTGTACTGAGACAGACACCTGGTGTCAAAGTCATGGCCTCAAGCTAAATGCCAAAAAACACATAGTCATCCCGTTTGGGAAAAAGAAAACACCCATGAATTACCACATAGGTGGCAGCCCCCTTAATACAGAAGAGGTGATAAGAGATTTGGGGATCCAGGTAGATAGCAATCTCTCCTTTGACAATCATATTACCAAAGTAGTTAGGAAATCCTTCTATGTGGCCCATCTAATTACTAAGGGGTTTGCATCTAGAAATAAAGAGGTTATAGTGCCCCTCTACTCATCACTCATCAGACCCATCATAGAGCACAATGCCCCATTTGGGATGTACCTCACAAGACACTTCCAACAGCTTGAAAGACCACAAAAGCACCTCACCAAGAGGATTACTGGCCTCAAACATATGTCCTATGCAGCCCGACTGAAAAAACTCCGGCCGTACTCAGTGGCATATCGCTTACTCAGAGGTGATCTCTGCCTGACTTACAAAGCCATGTCCAACTCAGAATTGATGGACATGCTCCACCTAAAGAAATCCAAGTCACTGTGAGCCACGTGCTCTAGTGAGCTAAACTCACTACAACAATAAATAGAACATGGTGGAAGGATAGATTCCTGTCACAGAGACTCCCCATGCTTTGGAACAAAATTCCTAACTACATTAGACAGAGCCCCTCATTAACACTCTTCAAGAGAAGCCTTGATGAGTGGATGGGTAACAGAAAGTACATCCCTGGGATCACTTCATTGGCTCTGCTTGACAGAGGCTCAGTTAATTAATCAATGGGGCGGCGAAAGCCAACACACTCTGGCTAGGCTTATAAATGCCCTCGGGCAGATAGCCTAGTACCTACCTATGAACCTATGAACGGGGCTTAACCAGACCATCACAGTGACACACAACAAAACATCCAAAAATAACATCAACCCCAAGCAAACAACAAGAAGAACAACCATATTATCACAAAAGAAATAAGGATTACGCTTCCCAGTACTACAAATAAACACACAGACTCAATTACTTTAACTGAAGCAGGCAATCAGGCAGAAACACAGCAGTGAAACAACAGAAACAAATCATCAACAGTTCCTGTAACACACAATTCCTACAGCCATTCGGAGACATATAAGTAAAACGTATAATCAAAAGGGCATAAAGACTATGGGAAGAATAAACTTAAAACAGTTAGTACCTGCACTAGTTTAACTAAATAAAGAGTAAAGACAGCCAATGGAACTCTTAGAATACAGTTAAATCAAAATATAGCTACTTAGTATCAATGAAAGAAAACAAAATTAAACTAGTGCAATTATTGTAGTCAGAAATATATGCAAACTAGAAACAATAAATAGATTTTCTATCCTTTAGTAGATATAATATATTATAGTGTTAGTTTAGATAGGGTATAGACTATATGGATTAATAATGAAAGCTAAGGCTACAACAGCTAAATACTATTAATAAAGTTATAGAATAATACAAGATACTAATGGCTAATATAAATCAATGGAAACACAAGCTAGAACCACTATACAATAAAAATATAACAACACTCACCTGTTGAACCATTTTCATTTTCCTTGACTACTGGGTCATGAGAAAAATAATTTGTGAAGAAAAAAAATAAAGGAATATAAATTCCTTGATGCAGAAAATATTTTTTTGAGCTTCTTGTGTTCTGTTGTTTTCCAGGTGTTGTTTTCAGCAATTCTCTTAAGGCTTGGACTAGCCCAGTCCATTTCATCTATTTTTTCCAATATTTTGTATGATTTTATATATTTTATAGCTGTGTCTAGTTCCTCAAATATCTTCAGACTGCCTTGAAGGAAGATCCTCAACCTTGCTGAAAAAAGCAGGTGAGACTTTATTTGTGCTTTTTTAAGTTCTTTAAGTAATGGTAAAAATTGCTTCCTTTTAGTTATAACAGAAGTAGAGTAGTCATTGTCGAAATGTATGGTGTTATCCTTGTATTTGATAGGTGACATAGACCAAGCAGTTTTCAAAACTATTTCTTTATCATGAGTAGAGAAAAATGTAACTATTACTGATTTTGAGGAGTTGCTTCTGGTAGTTTTGGACATAGACAAGGACCTGTAGGCTCTTTCTACACCAAACGAAAGTGCCTCAGGTAGTTGTAAAATTTCAGGAATCCTTGAGGTTAAGAATTTCTCTATATTATTTTCTTCTATCTTGTCAGGTAACCCAAAGATTCTGATGTTATTTCTACAATATCTATTTTCTAGATCGTCTATTTTTGATTGAAGCAGAGTATTTTGTTTTAGAAGAAATTCTAAATTATGTTCATTTTTTTGTATTCTAGTATCCATGTCACTTAGAGATGATTCAATACCAGTAATTTGTTTCTTCTGCTGTTTAAGGTCTTGATGTAAAGTTTCCATTTGATGAGAAGTATTTTCTTTAAAAGCATCAATCTTCAAGTCCATTTTGTCAATTTTTGTTGATAGTTCCTAAACAGTGGTTAAAATAATTTGAAACTCTTTTTTTATTGCTGAATCCTGATGAGAGGATTTTGCGAAGCTCATGCTGGTAACAAATGCCAGAAGCTAATCTATTTTAATATTTGACAGGAAAATTTTAAATAACTTAAAAATATTATAATACTAACTAACTATACTATTAGAAGAAACCAAATATATATAAAAAATATTTTTTAGTTAGTTAAAATAAAAAAAATCCTGTTAGAAAAGATATGATAAGGCAGAGCTGAAAGAAAGTGCTGCTACTCAAGGCTCATGCTAAGCCACACCCCTCCACTACTTTTTTCTTGATTAATAAAAAACAACATAGCTCATATTCTAGCAAATCAGTGTAGTGTAAGTAACATTACACAAATGTGGCACACTCTGTCTACATTCTCAAACTTTTTGGCTATTCAGCTCACAGTGAAAAGGAAGCCAAACTTGTGATCAATCATTTATAGTTTTCCAACAAACATTCTTGTACAGAGATTTCTTGGAGGCTGAATCAGTACACTTTGTCAATAAACCATTGATGTTCGATTCTAGTGCCTTCTGAGATTGCGTTTACAACCCATGTGTCATTTACAACCTATGTGTTAACACTGCATGATAAGTAAAAAGACTTCTTAAGCAAATTAGAGAAAAATGTATAAAGGATTAGGAAGATGTCACAGGAACAGCAAACTAGGTGACAAATTAGACATAGTCTGTACAATGTGGCCATTAAGTGCAAAGATAAACATTGTAAAGTCACCTGGTCTAAAACAGTCTCTTTCACTGACAACCACATCATGACCTGCATGCCAAAAGCAGTTAGAATAAAAACAAAATAAATCAATATTGGACCAAATAAAGTTCTACAAGTTTAAGGGAGATCAAAGAGATGGACATTATCCTTGGAACAGCAAAATAAAGCAGACTATACTTTAGTTCAAATTCAAACCTGGCATGTATCAGAACATTTCAGTGACATGTTTTGTTTTGGACAATCTGACTTATTTGGTTTCTAGATAAATGAAGCTTGACCTGAAAGGGCATCACACACACAGTAGAAGAAGCAGTGTCAGCTATCTGATAAAGACAATAGTCTTAGTCTCCCGCATAATGAAGGCTTGCAGCAAAACAAACCAGTTCAGGCTCTTGTTTCACCATCCAAGCAGGAAATTCAGTGAGGTACACATTCTTCAGATTTCTTGTGAACCATTTTTTATTCAGTTAAAATGGTCTTGATGCATTTGTGGTATAATCTTAAGAAATATTCCAATGAGGACTGAATAATTCACTTCTCCTGTGCTAGGATATGCAGCCCCTCCAGTATTCCAAGAAATAAATTAATTGTACATATACTGCAGAACTAATCTATAAGACTCAGCTGTATTTCTTCATTTTACTGTTATTAGGACTCAGGACTCTATGTATAACATTTGTACTACCAATCTGTGACACTGCCTAGCCTGAAGAAAGAATGTGTTGCTTTCTGTAAGGCAGTAGTAAAAGGTGAGATGTCAGAAAGATTTCCAGTTCAAACTATTTAAAATGTGTCTCAAAAACTACTTAAATGTATCTCAAAAAATATTCCACTTAATATTTCAAAAAACATTGGGAGTAATTTGCATCCCTTAATCAGCTTCACAGTGCTAGATCATTTCTAGTTGTCTTCTGCCACAGAAACATACTCCATCTCCAAAGTCTCTAATGTTTCTCCTCATATGGTTGTTTTCACACTAGTGATTCTGTTTTTAATTCAGTTTCGGAAGTCTTGTTTCTACTTTTGCTGTTTTAAGGAGTTGCCATCTCTTGCCCAGGGATACCTTTATCTTAAACAGATTATTTTCTTTACTGAGATTTAGTTACATAGTATAAAGATTAATGCAAAGTGCTGCACCAGTTAGATTCAGCTGACTGTGTAATTTAGCAGCACCAGTTACTTCTGCACTCCTTGCCCTTTTACTGGTTGATGATAATTTGCATATTATCTAATTAAGATTCATATAGCTTTCATGTTATTTTAATGGTTCTAAATATTGTGTTTGTCACTACCTTTGTAGAGGTGATCCAAAGAAGAGGCTGGTCTCCACCAAGGATTCTAGCTAAGGACTGCATTTGATGCTACTCGGTTTGGTTAATAAGCCAATTCCTTAGCTATTTCCACCCTTCTTAAAGGTTAAAAGCTTTTTCTGTGGTTTGTACAAAAAATGTGGTAAAGCAATGATGACACACAAGAAAAAAAATGCATGCATATTTCGTTCCTGTCTCCTTGTTATCAAACATTGAAAATAAATCTAATGAAGTCATTGTCTAATTATAAGCCCTTCTGCTCTGTATGACACGAAACAATACTATTGTGTTAATTGCAACTTGACTGAACAGAACAGAGCAAACATAATTTTTGAAATGATAATTTACAGCCACAATTACAACACCACCCCTTTTTGTTGCATTTCTTTAAACAGGATTTATTGTGCATGCTCTGTTCAGATTGACGGTAAGAGTGTAAAATACTGGAAATGACCGATACTGCATAATTTCTTTGTTAAAATTGATTGAAAACCCTTTCACCTTAATGGACTTTGAGACCTTTGGAGAGGTCAGACCTTCATTGATTAAAACAAATGATTTCTCTGTTAAATTAGGGCTGCTTGATGTAACTAAACAACCCATTCCTACCCTAGATACAGAAATCCCTTTACAGCTCTCTCATGAGTAGCTAAACATATAATGTTGATTACAAATTCCATGTGTTTTTTTTTTGTTTTGATTTTAGTTACCAAACCACAAAGATGCATACAACAGATAAACAGTTTATCCAGCAAATGATGTCAGTTAACAGCCATGACAGAATATTTGCTGCAACAAAAGGCATGTTATTGTTCCGTCAAATATATTAGTGGAAGATGTTTATCCTAAATATTTACTACCAAAAAGAGTACATAAGCTGGCCAAACTAAGAATAATTAACTTTTTGGTAATTATTTGCATTTAAATCAAACTTCCCTTTCTCTCTCTCTCTCTCTCTCTCTCTCTCTCTCTCTCTCTCTCTCTCTCTCTCCCATTGCACTCAGTGTAGACATGCCAGCTGCAGTGTTTATGATTTTGGTTTTCAATAAGCATAAAATGACTATAACTTATGCATACATTTTATGTTTTAATACAGATAACTGACATGCCAGCTCCATGGCATAGAGTGCTGGAGCCCTGAGTGCAACACAGGAGACCCAGATTCAGTTAGTAGACCCACCCAGTCTTGGAAGAGTTGGCCAGGAGCTGAGAAGGTGTGACATTTTGCCAGCTAATCCATCCTAGAAAAGGAAATTAAGATTTTTAACTGTGACAACAGTCAGGAGTGGTGACTGGTGACCACAACTTCCATGTATGTGGAATACATCACCATATTATCCATGGACTACGGCCTACAGTGACATCATACAAGGCATGGGTTGGGACTGTGAGTATAGCCTAATAGCAAAACATAAAATTTGAACTGCCATTTAATAATGGCTTGCCTTGGCTCAACTCTCATCCCATCTGGTACTATGGTTAGGTTCAAACATGTGGGGAATGAATAAGTCATCAGAGTAAGGAAGGGCTGTGATAATTGCACTGCTGTAAAATCAAAATCAAGTAAGTTTACATACATTTTATACATTATTGTTTTACAATTGACAAGGCAGGGTTACTTCTTGATAGCTAATAATCAAAGAATAGAAGCAAGTCTTGTACCTTGTGTCTATTAGGTGAAGGCCTTAACCATTATGGCAATCCTCCCCACCCTAACATGGCAATAGGATTACTGTGTTAAATTACAAATTCATCCATAGGGTCATAGCTGTATACTAGGCTAATGACTACTAGGGCCCTTATAAGCTTAGCCATGCAAGCCAAATGTGATCCACAAATTTGATTTATACAGCAGGGGATTTACTAACTGCCTCTATCCCTCAGAGACATAGGCACCAGCCCAGGGGTGAATTTATGATTACCATCCATTGGTTAAGTTGCACTTAAATAGGGATACAGAAGAACTCTGCTTCACATGGATGGGGAAACTGTTTCAGAGAATGCAAATTTTCTGAGAAACATGATTGTCTCTCCAACATGTCTTATTTATGCTGCAAGCAAACTGTAGGCCTTTTAATTAATCTAGTGGTTCTGATGTTGTTTGTTTTCTGAATGTGTGAAAAATTCAACAAAACAGGATCCAGGGATGCCTTGTATGCAGGACAAAGATCACCTCTCAGAAGTCTGTATGATAGAGAGTAAAGAGGCAAGGTTTTTAGATGATTACCTTAGAACACCATATCTAGTCCCAGTATTCTTTCAGTAAAGAACCTTTGAGGACATTCCAGTTACTGCATATGTCTGGTCTGGTACTTACTAAAGGGGACATTATAATGTATGGGTATTGATGAGGATCAAGGACAGTGGTATGATGACCTCTCTTGATTGAGATGCCATGCCCTTGCTTATATGTTGAGCAACACAGAAAGATTTTCTTACTACCTTGGGCACATGTTAGTCGAATGCTTGGTTATTATCTACATGAGTTCCCAGATCCATGACTAGTAAACAAATTTTAGGGGTGTTTTATTGATGCAATCTGAGAGTCATGCTGCTCAATGGTAGAAGTCTAAATCTCAAGATGCACTTGCTCGAAGCACTCCTCAAAATGGAGAACATCAACAGTTGTGCTATAATGGAGACCTGGTTTAAAGTGGCAGAAAGCACCCCTCCGCTACTAGGCCATAACATGGACCGAAGCTCCAAAGGTGGTGGTGTCTCCATATTCATAAAGGATATGCACACCTCCAGACTAGTAGCCCAGCATAACACATCTGAGATACTTTAAGTACAACTAACATTGGGTAAGAAGGCAATCCAGGTCATAGCATGCTATAGGTCCCCCAACTATGTCCCTAGACTCTCACTTGATGTTCCTAATTACCCTGGAATCTATCAAGGTCAAACCCAACACTTTCATACTAGGAGACTTCAACTACCCCTCCATCAACTGGGAAAACTACTCATGCACCAATACACTGGCCCAATGCTTCCTGGAATTCATCAGTTCAAATGCCTTGGACCAGCTCATTCGTACCCCCACTAGAGGAAGCAACATCCTTGACCTGGTTATTACTAACATGGGAAACCATTGCTCTACACCAATAGTCATTTCCTCCCTGGTTAGATCCGACCACAAACTAATCACCCTGGAAATCCACATCTCACCCACAACCCTGCAAAGGAAACCACCATGAAAAACCTCTCCAAAGCTGACTTTGGGCTTCTAAAACAGAGATGGCTAACTTCACCCATGTCAATGGAAAATAGATGCATGACTGACGAATCATACATCAATGCACTGTATGAACATGTACATAAATGCATGGAACTAGCCATACCCAACAGAACCAAGACACTCTCCTCCAAAAAAAGGAAGCCAATCTGGTGATCCCCTGCCATTAATAAACTCTACAATAGAAGGAAGAAACTGTTGCAGGAAAAAGGTGAAGTCTTAAGACTGGAAAAACTCCCTTATTAGCCTCATCACAAAGTTGAGATCCATCATCAAAACCTCTAAAGCCAGCTATGAAGGCAGAATTGCGGCAGACACTAAAAACAACCGTAAAGCCTTCTATAGTTATATCAAGAATTTCCATGGCAATACCCTGGTTTGCTTGGAGTCACTGCACAATGGTACCTCCTATACTGAGCCAAAAGATATTCCCAACATACTGGCTGACAGATTCAGTGCAAACTTTACCCCTCTCTCACCCCCAAAGGATCAATCACAATACCAGAGGAATCACTTAATTTATTAACAAGATAAAAGCTTTTGGGATACACCCTTCCTCAGTTATCAATAGCAAGCTTTAAAATACACCTCATTATATATTTTCTAAGGCATAGCACACATGACACAGCCAGTCAATAGAATATTTCCCATAATTGCTACATAAAATATATTAAGTAAACAATAAAACATATAAAAAATATACAATATACATTAAATAATAAGCACATATATAAACATATACTTAAATACACCTATATTATACAATATTAAAAAATGCATACATTATTTATATTGCATTTGTTTCTCCAGTAAATAAGGTTTTATAGTTACCATATTATTCAATCCAGGAAATTTGTCAGCATCTAACCTAGTTATCCACCTATATTCAGCAATGTCCAGTTTATTATTAATATTGCCACCTCTTATGTTTCTATACACAATCTCTAATACTTTCAATTTAAATGTATGTGTTTCATCATATTCAATTATGTGTTTCGCCAAGGCATTAGTTGTCACTCTTCTTCTGATGTCAGACTTGTGTTCTATTATTCGATCCTTTAATCGTCTGGAACATTTACCTACATAGAAGCATGTACATTTTGTGCATGTACCTAGATAAACTACTAATGATGTATTATTACATTAGGCCTGATATCTGATTTTGTATTTATATTTAGTTTTTGGATGTTCAAATTCTATTAAGTTACAAATATTCTTACATCAGCTACAATTATGACATGGTAGTGTTCCACATTTACCCTTAAGAGGTATTTCAGTACTAGTTTTAAAGTCCTTCTAGCAGAGTTGCCGCTTCAAGTTCATACTGTTTCTATATATAAAAAATGGTCTATTTCCCAATAAACTTAATAATGCTGGCATAGAAGTCAATATTTGCCACTTCCTTTTAATAATATTTTCTTCTTCTACGGTCATCCTGTTATATGTTGTTGCATAATGTATCCTTAATACTATATCATTATTATGTATAGTGGATGTTGTAGTTCCTGATGCATCACTGAAAAAAGGGAGAAGCTATTAGCCTTCTATTCTCAAATGTTTCTTTCATTATTCCTAATACTAAATCTTTAGTGTAGCCTCTATTATTGAAGGCATCCGTTTGTTGTTTTATCTGTTCCATACATTACTCATCATCAGTATTCAACCTACTTATTAGTAGAAATTGGGCCTTAACTATTCCATGAAAAACATGTCTTGCATGCATGCTTTTGATGTGTGTATATTCATTCACCTGAATTTCTTTATTATGCACACAAGTTTTCAATATACCAGACTCATCTGACAACTGCACATCAAGATATCATATTTAATTCGTAGAAAAATTCATAGTGAACCTCAAAAAGGGTGTTGTGCAATTTATATACTCAACAAATTCCATTAAAAGTTCCTCATTTCCTTCCCAAATCAAAAAACAATCATCTACAGAACATCAGTAGAATAAAATGTTATCCTTATATGGGTTTTTGTCACTATAAATAAATTCACTCTCCCATTGATTTTATGTAATATTAGCATATGGAGTGGGCATGGACGTACCCATGGCCACTCCAGATGTTTGCAAATATGGTTGTCCATCAAATAAAAAGGCATTTTTAGTAAATGCTATCTCTATTATACTACATATATTCTCTATACATCTGTCATTCATATTTGAGTTTTTACACAAAAATTCACATATTGAATTAATGCCATACGCATTCAGGATTATAGCTTATGTCAAGTGTAACCATGAAAAAGTCTGTTATATTATCATTCTTATACCATTGATATAGCTTAGATAGAAAATCCCCTGTATCCTTTATGTAACTTTGACATAATGGTAGATTTTTACTCAGAACACCTTGTATTTAAACAGAAAGGGGGTCTGTGACCCATCCCCTTCCCGATACTATTGGTCTCATCGGGGGTTTGGACATAGATTTGTGTAGTTTGAGGATACCATATATCAATGGTAGTCCGTGGACATGGCACTGTAAAAAATTAAACAGTTCTAGTGAGATGTCACCTTGCAGCTGTGCATCATAAATAAACATGTTTATCTCAGCTATCAAGTTCTCTTCTCTAAAGCTTATTCTCTGAAACGTCTTAACATCAGATAAAAATTCATTCATTAATTCAACATATTGTGACCTATTGAAAAGGACTAATGCACCACCATTATCTGCAATATAAATAATGTATGTATTTTTTCAATATTGTATAATATAGGTGTATTTAAGTATATGTTTATATATGTGCTTATTATTTAATGTATATTGTATATTTTATATGTTTTATTGTTTACTTAATATATTATATGTAGTAATTATTTGAAAGAGTCTATTGGCTGGCTGTGTCATGTGTAGCATGCCTTAGAAAGTCTATAATGAGGTGTATTTTAAAGCTTGCTATTGATAACTGAGGAAGGGTGTATCCCAAAAGCTTTTATCTTGTTAATAAATTAAGCGTTTCTACTATTGTGGACAGGCTTTTTCAAATACCAGAGGAATGCC
>NC_056732.1:195508442-195515942 GCF_019279795.1 Protopterus annectens
TTAAATCATTTTATGTATGTTCATTGATATTTTAATATTATTTTTTTGGCCCACTCCCCTGTGACAATCAAGGCATCAGCCAAAATGGCTCAGCAGTCTGTGTATCAGAGGATTACTGCAAGGAAAAAAGACAGAGATAGAGTTAAAGATAGAGACAGAAACAGAGACAGTAGTGATTGTGTTAGAGGAGGCTATGAGCTATTTATTTTTAATGCTCCAAACAGTGCCCACCCTGTCAGCCAGCAAACCCATTGCAATGCCTGGATATATTGAGCTGCTGCTGCTGCCGCTATGCTGTTCCATACTCCTGCAATGCTCACCTGGAGTGCATGCACTCTTTGGCCATGCTTGTGTCCCACAGATAATATGCACCAAAGTGTAGACCTTCCTCCACCATCACAAGGATGAAACTTGAGCCTTTTATTCCCATCCCTACTGAGCTGGATCTTCCAGAACTCAGACTATTAACTGAACCTTAGTTACATAAGAAGTATCGCATGCATCTGTGCCACAGAACCAGTATTCTGTACTGGTATTTGACACACTATGATCCAGTATCATAGTGTGCCAAATACCAGTACAGACCCATTTTGAAGTAAGACCCAAGCAGGCACCAGAGGTATGGTCTCTAATATCAAGCTACCGATAGTCATCTGTTTAAAGTAAAGAAAAGAAAGCACAAAAGTCTGCTTCAATAATCAAATTTCAAAATGCAATCTAGCCTTAAAACCATAAAGCTAACACGCACTGCTGCCCTGGGTATGGGTCTCCAGCATCCATAGCCAAACTATAATGCACATAGGCCACTTACAAAGCTGAGCCTTTGGCCTAGCATGCCAGATCCCTTTATCACCACTCTCTCAGTGAATTACAGTGCCTTCCAGTACCCTTATCCATAGTAACTGCCTTTCAAACAAGGTATTATTTACACACACGCGCACACACACACACACACACACACACACACACACACACACACACACACACACACAATTCTCAGGAAAGGTACCTCTTTCTTCCTGACACAGTAGTATTGCCATCACACCAGATTTGGCTAGAGGCTACTTGTTATCAGATCACTCTTGATTTACCCATATATAAAACATAGAATTAATGAGTTTCCCTGGTAGTAGTTTCAAGTGGTCTATCTAACTAGAGACAGACACTACAGCATTTTAATCTACAGTGATAACTAACTTTATCCTCTTCCCTGATAACAAATAATAATTCATATATAAATAATAAAGACTAAACACATTAGCTTAAATGCAAATAAATACATTTTGCTTAAATAATAAGACAACCAGTGCAGCTATAGATTAAATAGGCAGAGGAGTGGGAAACTGATCAAGGAATATCAAAATGGTTACAAAGACAGATTATGTAAAAAAGAATATGAACTACAGTTAACTAAATATCCTAGTTGACCCTTACTAATGAAGTACTGGACCTACTCTAATCTACAGAAATATTAAAAATACATAGGAAGATGCAGATCTTTATAGCAATTATACAAATGTGCCTAGGTCTCCACACTATGACAAGACAAGAATAAATCCCATTCTGAAATATTTATACACATTTCAGGTCATCACTGATGTTCTGAAAGCCCACTGATAATCATATTACATCATTTCCTTTCCACAGAAAAAAACATTGCATCAGCCTATTTTAGTTGCTTCCTTTCTCAAAGTAAAAGTAACTAAACTGTTTTCCCCCACAGATAATGGAAAAGATTCTCTGGAGCAGGGGGTCAGTTACATCAGCCCAGTAGCCAATATCTTATATGTATCTATCTTAAATGTTTGCAGATTAACATCTGTGTCCTTTACAGTCCCATTAAACTGCTTCTTCTGAAGTACAATGTACTTGCATTTTATGACTTGCTAGTTTCTTGAAGCAAGGAAATGAATATCAAATTATAATTGCAGTTCATTCATTTTTCTTCCTTTTTTTTTTCTTTTTTCGCAAGTTGCACACAGTTTGCATAAGTATGTTACCAATATGAAATAAATCACATCTTTGAATGTTTTTTTTTTTAATTACACCTGCCAACATAATTAGCATACGGCTAAAATGATTCTGGGTTAATATACCCATCCATCAAGTTAACAAATAAACAAGTGAAGTATGAACAATTCATTGGTGATCCATAATGGTATTGCAAGCACAGAAAAATGATTCAGTGTTCAGAAATGCTGTAGGTATTATATAAAAATATAGTTTATATCCATTCTTATTAACATTTGCTTTGAACTCATGATTATCTCCACTCTTGAGAACAAGAAACTGGCTAGCTCATTATTTTATATTGTATTTAGATTGATGGTATGTTAAGTCCAGGCTTGCTTTTCCCATTTGGAAACATGGAGAAAAACTCTATACATTCATGTATATCTTTGACAGGCACATCATGTATTAATGACCTTATTTTGTAATGAAAAATAACACACATTAAATCAGGTACCAGAATCGTACAAGTTAACCACTTGGTTAATTTACAGAGGAATCATAATGGTGATTATGTGCTAAATATATTGATTAAATAAGAACAGATAAAGCAAAACATTATATAACTGACTGGCATCTGAAAGTTCATTGCATTTCTCCTGAATGAAGTGACTGCAACCATTGCCAGGCACAGATAACATCTTGTCTTCAACTGACTAAGGTAAGCTGTTTAGCTTAGAAGTGCAAGCAGTTAAAAGTGGACCTAACAGAGATCTAGAAAGGTGGATCTAATAGGGATCTAGCTAGCTGTAAAAGGTGGCATACAGGATATGACAAGGGAACCACATGCTGAAAGTTGTCAGAAAGGGCTATAGTACAGGATAAGAGTATATTGGTCATACAAAGGAAAACAAAGGAGTGTAAGAAGAAAAGGTGAGAAAAAAATAAATAGAAGGATAGCATGAAACAGGTACAAAAGCAAGTGATACAACATAGGAAGTGTTAAGTACACATACAGAAGTGATATTGGTGTCAGGGCCGCAGGATTTATTCTAAGAAATGGAGTATGAAAAGGAAAGAAGAGTATTTATTTGTTTATATGTTTGTCTGTTTGTTTGTTTGTTTGTTTGTTTGTTTGTTTGTTTGTTTGTTTGTTTGTTTGTTTGTTTGTTTGTTTGTTTGTTTTGGAGACTGGACCTCCTAACTTGATCATGGCTACTTTACCAGGAGAAAAGCTCCAGCAAGAAAATTTGTTGTTCATTGTTTTTTTTGTTTTTGATGTCTGTCATTTGATATATAAATACATTTAAAAGAGTAGAGAATGATGTATCCTTGTGAGACTTTGACACTTTTTTTAGATTGTTTCCCAAAAGAAGGTTTGGACTGTACAAGTTCTGGGTTCAAGACAATCAGCTGTCAATACAAGAATATGCATGTTATACAATAGAGATAAACCAGGAGACTTGCCCCCAGATTTACTAAAATTCCATGCAGGACTAGCTTAGTCCTGCATGGAAGTGACAGTTTAGGAGCAGGAAGGCAGCACGCCATGCATATTAATAAGGTGCATTGCCCGAGCTGCTAGGCTTACACAGAGCATGTAAGAGTACAGGGGACGTGTCTGAAAGCAGAGCTCTCAGAATAAATATGCCCCTGCAATGTGGAACAGCAGAAAGGGGTATGTAATGAGTGAGACCGCTCACAGGTGACCGCATATCCCCACCAACAGTCCCCCTTACGTATAACAGCAACAGAATGTAGAAATAAAATGAAGAAACCCTATCCTTTTTCTTTAAAAATCCGATTGAAGTTAACCATAGGTGCACAGGTGTGCCCATCGCTTAGCTATGGTTAAAGCAGCTTAAAAGGCTGAAGAGGATAACAAGGAAGATATATGCAAATGAAGCAGCATGGCAATAGTGTAGTGGGCCGAGCATTCACCTAACGAGCAGGCATTCCTGGTTCAAGTTCCACTGCAGCACATTCTATTTTACATGGCAAAGCACATTATGACCAATATTTTTGTTGCATAACCCACTAAATGACATATATTTATGTACTGGAGTACTGGAGTAAATGCACATGTGAGGTGTCAGTGTCATAATGAATAAGGCACTAGTAAGCAGGTCTAAGCACAAATAAGCAGTAGTAAGCACTAGTAAGCAGCCTTAAGCCTGTTTGTGTGGCAGTAAGCAATGCATACACTGGCTAAGCAATTCTAAAGCTAACTCTCTGTAAGCAGATGTAACTGCAGGTTAGCACTGCTTACCATCACACAAACCCGCTTCCAACTGCTCAAAAGTGCCTTAATCACTCTGTTTCCAACAGCCCTTGTTCTGCCCATCAACAAAACAAAACAGCCATGCAAGTCTTAAACCCAGGATCCTATAAACCATAGCCCCAGTAGTTATCCACAAACCATCACAGAAGTACAGAAAACTGAGGTAGTAATAAACATGTCCTCACCATAGTATAACCAAACTGAACCTGTGAAAGGCATCATTATACAGTTATATGTGCCATAACATATATATGTGAACTGGAGTAAAGCAGTAAGCCCAGAAGTGAGGTGTAATTGTAATAGAGTGTTGAAGTCCCCAATAAAACACAAGGACCCCACAGAGTGTACATACACATCAATCAGGGATACCAGGCATACATATAAGGTGTAATGAATAATAACACAATGCCAAAAAGGCATTATAATGAAGGTCTAATGTAAGCAATGCTAAGCATTGCACAGGCCAGCTTAGAAGGTGTGAGCAATGTGTAGACCAGCTAACTCTTTGTGCCCAGTGGTATACCCCTTTAAACAATGACAGCCTTAGGTAAGCAGGTTTGCCCATAGACTAGCCTTTACAAAACCGGCCAATCACAGAAAAGTGTGGAAAATTGGCCTTACATAAACCCAAGAGGTGGGAATACATCTCATAACTGGTTGTAGCGTCCCCTTGCAGGCACTAGGGCAGTAAGGGGAGAAGGAGTGTACTTCTGGGCACAGCGCTGGTGCATCCAGGAGTCCAAGGTCATGGCAGGACTCCTAGTTAAAAAACATGCACAGAGACTGCTGCAGGGCCAGTACTAGGGCTCCCAATATAAGGTGGAGGCCTGGGACCATCTAGCCCACGACCTCACCAGTGCCACTGGCATACCCCAAACTGGCGACCAGGTCAGGCACCACTATGCCAATCTGAAGCACTGGAAGGGGGACCTCTTGGAGGAGTGGCTCCAAGAGGCTAGAGCATCAAGGGATGTTCCAGACGTGTGTAAGAATCACCCCAGTATGTGTGTAATAAGTGCCAGCTCAGTTATATCATGGACAGGTATGGCTAAATATTCCTCCTATGTCTCTCACAGCTGCAACGGAGTGAGCCACCAACCAGGAGGCCCACATCTGCCACCTGGCGTGGTTGTGACGTGAGGCAGGTCAGTAATACTCATGCTTTTACTGTCATAGGAAATAAAAATAAAAGTAGTAGTAAATTAATTGCTAGCATAAAACTTGTATTGCTCAAGGCAAGTACTGCATACACTAGAGAATTTGGCAGGAAGAGTCTCATATTGTTTGTATGGCAATAAATGTGTAATATCCTGACAAAACAGGTCTAACTAGTGGACTGCATGTGTATATTCTAGCATCATATGGTAATGTAGATTTGCAATCATGTAATAGTACTGTAGTATTAAGCACTGTTACCCACACCATGCACTATAAATTGAATGTGTAAGAATGACTGTATATGACAGGTGTAATTCCCAGAGGCCATTTAGTACAACTGAGAGACACATAGACAGTAAACAGGGAAAATGCAGACAAAAAAGACTGAATAGCACATGCAACTGAGATGTAAACTGTAGTTTTTTTAGCACACACAGCCACGGTTTGAATACTGTAAGTGGTAGTAGTCTGCATACAGAATCATACCCCACAACTGTACAGATATGTCCAGAATGTCTATTAAAGTGGCCCATATCTATTGCCTATCAACCTGTCCCCCTGGAAAATCAGTGGGATGATCCCAGACGTGTAGGCAGCAAACAGGAAATACAACTGATTGACACACATCTATGACAACAAACCTATCACACTAGCAACTCCCCAATACCTTATGTGACTAAGAAGCCACGTATGTCCCATTTACACCCCAAATTGTTAAGCTGTGGTCAGAGTGTGTACAGTAACAGAGTGAGATGTATGTGCATAATAGTAATGTGGAACCTGGTACTGTGCGTGGGAACATTCAGGTAGTGCTAATAAGCATTCCTCCCACAGGTCTGTCAGATACCAACACTGTGCCCAGAAATACAAGAATGATATGCAGTTGCTCTGAATAATGAGGTATTATACATCATCACTGTCACCCACACTGTCCTAAACATATAACTGTCTAGGAATTCTGTATAAGAGTGTCGTTATATAAGGTCAGAATGCATAAGCACAGGGGATTAATACGACAGAAAGCAGATTGGAGATATACAGCAATATCAATATAGCAGACACAACTGTGATAGACAGTGCTTAAGTTGTAGCAGACACAACCATGATCTGAATCCTGGGAGTGGAAGTAGACTGCATACAGATTCATACCCCACAACTGTACACGAGGCCAGAATGTCCAGTATATGTGCCCATATCTGCTTCCTGTCCCGCTGTCCCCCTGGTAAGTCTGTGGGATGATCCCAGATGTGTAGCCAGCAAACAGGGAATACAAGTGATTGTCAACTATCATGAGAACAGACCTGTCTCTGTAGCAACCCCTGAAACTGTTAGGAGAGTAATATTTCAAGTGTGGCCTATCTACACTCCCATGTTGTCAAGCTGTGACCAGAGTGTGTACAGTAACAGAGTGAGATGTATGTACATAATAATAATGTGTAACCTGGGACTTTGTGTGGCAACAGTCAGGTAGGGATAACAAACATTGCTCCCACAGGTACGTTGGATATGAACACTGTGCTGAGAAATACAGACCAATATAACCTGTATTGGTACTGTCCACCCTGGTATTGTAGGGGCTTGTGAGTGTTGAAGTTTCTCTAAATAATAAAGTATCACTGGTCACTGTCGCCCACACTATGCTACATAATATAACTGCGTAGGAAAGCATGTATATGTGTGTGTCAGGTCACTAAAGGTGGAAGAGGGCAATATTCTAGATATGTCCAGGCACACCAGCATGTGGTCAACACATGGCCAGAGTCTGTGCAGAAAGAGTTGGATAGCATAGTGCAAAACATCAACCCAGAATCCGGGCATATGTGTACAAACAATCAGTGTTGACAAACATTCCCTCCACAGGTATTCCAGGTAAGAGGTGTATACTGCAGATAAAACCAGTTCATGTGTAATGATGACAACAGCCATAACACTGACCAAAAGAAGGGATAGGGTAGTGTAGTAAGACTTGTAAAGGTACAGATAACAGCACTGACTAGGAAAGTAATGTGGACTACAGGAATATACTTCTTATTAATTGACATCTTTCTCTCCTCCCCACCTTATCTCCAATAATAATCAACATATCCATGCCAACTGGTATGTACTGACTC
>NC_056732.1:196243442-196253442 GCF_019279795.1 Protopterus annectens
AGCAACTTCGGAAACTTAGAAAAACAGAAACAAACCAGTCTCAGAAGGAATTAATTCAAATAATTAGTTATGGTTTCTGTATTTTTCATTCTAAATTTTCTACTTAACATTTTCAGTGACTATTCTATTGCTAGACATAGACAAATGGTTTCTAAATTAAAATAGGCAGGCCTCTACAACAACACTGTCGTGATTTTGGGACACAGAAGGACAACAAGAGTTTCCCAAAGCTTTTAAGATTATTGAAGTCAAATTACTACAGCAGTGTTTCACCTTCTTTTTGTCCTCCTTATGGCTGTCTTCCTGATTAAAGTACACTCCTACAAGTTGTAAATCAAATGAAAATCTTTAAAGTACTAAAATGACTGATTAAAAGTTGGATTCACTTGAGAACTAAAGAAGATGCATCCAGTCATAAATCTATGTGAAACTTGAGAGAGACTGTTCCAAGAAAACTAAGCCCATTCATTTTTCTTTCAGAATGGTTACTGACAAAATTTGCACCTTTTCAATCTCATCGCAGCCAATGAAACTTCACATTTCTGCTCACCTTCATGCATATTATCATGTATTTCATCATTTGTCAGAGCAAGTAATAGAGAAATCTTTCAGTATGCAGACACCTTTGTATACTGCATAATGCAATCCTCTGAAGGCATACCGATTTCCATTTCACACTGCCAGACAAGAAGTATTAAGCTTATTGAATAATAAGGATATGATTACTAAACATAAACTGATGCGGATTCAAAAGTGTGTGACATTAACCATATGCTGTGAGTCATCAATCAGGCTGTATTAGTAAATGCATAAATAACATTGCTTATGTTCAAGATGCAAAGAATATATTTAATGACACTGAAGAAAATTAATGGTGAGACATTTAAAGGCTTGCCTTTCAATTAATTAGAAATGTCTGAGTAACTGGAAGTAATCATATTTTTCCCTTTTTTGGTTTTGTTGTTTTCACTGCACTGAGTATACAAATTAAATGGTAAAATCAAAAAAAAAAAAAAAAGGACTGCAAAAATCAAGTTATTGTTTCTGCAAAGAAACTGGGATTATAGAGCTACTCTAGTAAAAGTGGAAAGACCACATGAGGGAGAACACAAAAGTGGTTAATTTTCAAGATTTCATCCCAATGAATTAATCAACAAAACCTGGAACAACAACAACGCTGCACGATACAGTGTTGCCTCTGGGACCCATCCCACATTAATCCAACATTAAGGTTCATTGTTCTTTTCAATATGGCAGAGTGCATCACACAGGGGCATTTATTACGGATTCCTTACCTGGCAATGTTCCGACCTTAATGTCAAGTCTGTCTGTATTTTTTCTGCTAGCTGCGCACATATAATGAAAGCCCTTAGGAAATGATGACAGGTTAAAAGTCAGCAATGTTACTGAACATGTCTGATTTAAAAAGCCTAGAAAGACTTGAGGAAATGAAGATGAATGTTTATCAATAGTGATAAGACATTATTATTAAGATAATATATAATGTGTGGATGTACTTACCTCAGCTACTTAGTGGCATGCCAATGAAATCTTAAGGGTGATGGAAGGAGACATGAGTGAAATTCTGTCTCAGTGATATGGGAACATTACTTCAGAGCCAACTTTGTGCAGCACTGCACCCTGCTGGCTGCCTGAGCGTAATGCAACTAAAACTAATGGCGCAGCTATGCACACCTTTCTAATACGACTGTGGATTTCTATTACAGTTACCTCTTCTGCTGGTCCAAATACATATCCCATTTCTGCTCTGCAGTATTTTCTTCTGAGTTTTCTAAAGTTGGTACTTCCCTTACTGCAAAGTTGCTGAAAAAGGGAACACCTCCACTTTGTCGTTTCAGTCTTATTTTATGTACCAGTACTGTGTGTGTGTGTGTGTGTGTGTGTGTGTGTGTGTGTGTGTGTGTGTGTGTGTGTGTGTGTGTGTGTGTGTGTGCGTGTGTGTGTGTACTGCACAATAAGAATATCAAACCTAGAATTTTGAATAGGACGATAAAAGCTGAATGTGCTGAACAACAGACATTAGATTCTTTCTCAGCACAGCACACACCATGTAATGTTATAATTTCTGTATAGTTTAGCATAAATCACTTTTACTAATTTAAGATGGATGTTCTACTTTCATGATGTACTCAGTTATACCCAGAAACTGTTGTGCATCTGCCAGTAAGATTTCAGCATTTCTACATGACTTGCTGCAATATTTCAGTTTCACTTTCAAGTTATACCATTTAAAAATCACTTTTTTCTTAACTACTGCAGCAGTCCGTGTATGCTGATTTCATCTTACTCTGGGCAAAAAGGAAATTATTATGTGTGAAACAATGATAAAAATCTTGTTCAAATTCTGGTCATTTTGCTTTTTATTTTCTGTCTGATTTATTAGACTGTGGTTCAAGGATTTACCAATCACATAGAAGGAAAAGGAAAAATTCTAACAATGGAATAACTGGTGGGAAACTGATCTTCAGACCCCTCAAATGCATTCATCTATAGATAAACATGCAGTAATTAGGTTTACAGACGTACAAGGTGGAATATCACCAACTGAATGACTAGAATTACTGCAAAGATACACCATCAGCACTTTACAATTAACGACATGAACATAACCAGTGTACTAACTTCTCATATGTTTTCTGTAGTTTTATCATAGTGGAGCTACACTTCCTGTGTTGAGGGCAATAGCCAACTGTAATATTTCCCCCCTATAAGTATCAATTATTAACTATCTGGAGGTCAGTGACATCTTAAGAAAGAATGCTTAAAAAATGAGACAAATTCGTTCAGTGTAGCCACTGTCACAGTACTTTTCTACTCAACAAAAATAACATGAACCTTAGTGGGGAAAATACTGTGCAAGCTGTCTTTTTCTTACAAAGATCCCATCATGACTCATACCAACAGCTCTTTTCAAACACAATAATAACAGTTTGTAAATTCCATAGTAAAGTGTTGCGACATTTGCATTTCATTATATGCACTGCATTCTTACACAGTAACTGCCAGAGAAACAATTAATACATCAAAAGTCTATGGAAATAGCTATTCTGAATATCCTTAAAAATGTTTTATTTTCTGTAATCATATTTGCTATTTTAAAACGTCATCCTTGTTTGGTTTACTACTAATATATACTATAATTATGAAGTCAGTCACTGTTCCACAACACTATGTAATCAAAGAAGCAATGATATCCCCAAGTAACCATCTGCAAAAGCTTCTGATTTAATAGTGGTATTACTTATTTGCCCTGAAAGTCAAACGTCATATTTATGACTAAACCACATAATATGCTTCATATAATAAAGGTCTTTAACTACCAAGAGCAAAACACCACCTTATATTCCTTTTGTTGAAGGGAATATACATAGAGAAGGGAATCAATGCTAAGAAATCATACACATTTGCAATAAAAGTCTTCTATGGTTACATCAGATGGATGCAGAGGTCAAACTCTGGCACCTTCTCAGCTACTGCAAAGTCTGTTATACCACTTGGGTACATTTATGTGTACAAAAATGTGTAGCCTTTTCATCCATAAGCACATATTAAAGGCTTGTTTCCACTGTCTTTTTGTCTACATTTGACAGCAGATGGCCAAAATGAGAGAAAAGAAAATGCATTTCTCAAAGAACCATTGTTATTTTAGCACATCCGCTATGCTGGGTTCAGTGTCTCAGTGACAGAATTGATAACTCTCTTCACTCTTTCAGTTATTTCCAGATGAGTTGTTCTGAAAGTCAACAGTCAAGGAAGTTAACCCTCTATTCAGTCATAGCTCCATTAATTTGTGTACAGCAATGCTGACACATAATTAAATTATTAATCAACATCTGCAACAGAACAAAAGGAAACAAAAGAAATCTTCAAGAACCAGTACTGGTGAATGATAAACACTGCAGCTTGTAATCACTCTAATAACGATGTTTATTTTATATCGCTGTAAAATTACACCCACTCTTGAATGTTGGCTCCAAACATGTCTGAATATAAAACTGCAATCTGCAGAATCAGTGAAGCTGTTCTTAAAAACTACTTCATAAAAGTCTCAAGAAGTAAGTGAATATATAAACATTCAAATACTAAAATCAAAACAAATGCAAAGGAAAATAAACCATAACAACAATGTGCTAGACATATTACAGCGGTACAAATCTCTCATTATATTTTATGTCACTGGTGCTGATATGACTGACCCTTTCCATAACTACAGACAAAATGATCAGCCTTAGTAGACGGCGAGAGTTTTTTGAATGTTCATTGACTTACAGTAAAACCTGGAATACAGCTGTAACACTTCTTTTCAAAGTCTACCACCTAGGTGGTATATTTTTTGGATTAACCTTTAGTCCGAGTCCACTTCTGTTCATGATGGTGATGGACTACACTAGCAAACGGGTCATGGATAAAGTTCAACAAACCTACTGTATGTAGACAATGTGACAAAAAGCAGATGCCAAACACAAACATCAGCAAAGGACTGGAATGCAAAAACTACAGTTGTGTACACGTAGCATAAATGTAGATGTTCAAGTGTATTCACTGTTGCACTCATTACATTTGGGTTATCTGCTTGCAGGAAGCCCACAGTCGGCCTGATTAACAAAGTCTTGGGTCCTGCATCGGTTTCTGTCCCTTCTTCCACAACGTCAGGTTGTCAGGGGTATAAAACATGCAGCCAACGCCATTACATTAGTTTTTCTTGCCCCAGTGGGAAGCAATTAAATATAAAAGTACAAAGATATAACTCCAACAAAAAAGCAAATACACCAAAAAGGCATTTAATCATAGCAAAGGAAAGTAGAGGTATAGCCAAAAGAAGTTAGGGGGCTGGAGGGAGGGTAACCAGAACTGCAACAGTGAATACACTCGAACATCTACATTTACGGTAAGTGTACACAACTGTACTATGTTCTTCATGTTTCACTGTTGCAGTCATTACAATTGGGTAGATTCCCAAAGCTATGGTTGGGAGGAGGAATTTAGATAGCATTAAAGCCAGCTATAAGGCTCTGCAAGACTGCAGTGGCAAAGCCAGCTCTGGCTTTAGAGAAAATTGGTAAATGATAATGCTTGGTGAAAGTATGTACAGAACTCCAGGTAGCAGCTTCTAGGATGTCCCTGGTAGGGACGCATCTGAGAAAGGCTGTAGAGGTAGATGCAGCCCTGGTGGAGTGAGATCTGATCCCCTGGGGAATAGGTTTTCCATGGTGCTTATAGCAGAAATGAATGCAATGACTTATCCATTTAGAAATGATTTGCTTTGAAATAGTCTTCCCCTCTGCCCCTGCAGCAAAATGCCACCAGCAGTTGTTCAGATTTCCTTTGAGGTTTAGTCCTGTCCAAGTAGAATCTAAGTTGTCTGTGCACACCTAAGGAATGCAGTATCCGTTCCCCTTTATACTGTGGATTGGGAAAGAAGGTTGGCAAATGAATGGACTGATTAAGAGCCACACTGGATACCACCTTGGGCATGAAGGATGGATTGGTTCTGAGGGACACCCTGTCCGCATGAAAGATGATGAAATGCTCCACTGCCATAAGGGTCTGTAATTCAGAATCCCTTCTAGCTGAAGTGATTGCTAAAAGGAAAGCTGTCTTCCAAGAAAGAAATTTTAAGTCTGCAGTAGCAGCTGGCTCGAACGGAGGTAGAGTGAGTTTCTCCAAGACAAAGTTAAGGTCCCAGGCTGGGGTTGGAGCTCTCCTGGGTGGTCTCAAATTTTTGGCCCCTCTGAGGGACTGCTTGAGCAGTGGATGAGAGTAGAGGGGAGGTTCTGTGTTATAATGAGCTTAAATGGATGAGGCATGGATTTTAATGGAGGAAAAAGACAGGCCCTTGTGAAGCATCTTAGTTAAGTATTGTAAAATCTGAGGTAAATTGGGTGCTGCTGTGCTCATCCCTTGAGACTGGTTCCAGACACAGAATCTTTTCCATTTTTCAGCATAGGATTTTCTAGTACTAGGCCTCCTTGCCTCTAAAATGATATCCATCACAGGTTTGCTAAGGGATGGTAAAGGAGAGATTAAGTAATTAGCCAAGGCTGTAAGGTTCAGTGTTAGAAGCAGAGGGTGCAGAATCTGGTTTTCCTGCTGAGTCAGCAAGGAAGGAGTCTGAGGCAGGTGCCATGGAGATAACCATGACACACTGTGCAGGAGGGGGTACCAGTGTTGGCACGGCCAGTCTGGCACAATCAAAATCATCCTTGGTTTGTCCTGTTTGATTTTTAGTAGCACTTTGGAGAGTAGAGGCAGAGGGGGGATGGCATAGACTGATAGGTTTTTCCAGCTGAAGGACAGAGCATCCACTTTCCAGGCTTGTTTGTGGGGAGTCCTTGTGCAAAATTTGTCCAAATGGTAGTTCTGGGGAGAGGCAAACAGGTCTATATCTGGGATCCCCCATTTGCTTGTCAACATGTTGACAATCCTTGGTTCCAGTTTCCACTCGTGTGGGTCCATGAGGTTTCTGCTTAGTCCGTCTGCCACTGTATTTAATTTTCCTGGCAGGAATTGAGCTTGTAGGTGTACTTAGTAGCTCAAGGCTGTGTTCCACAATGCCATGGCTAGTCTGCAGAGGGGGTAAGAATGTGTACCTCCCTGCTTGTTAATGTACCACATAACTGTGGTGTTGTCCATCTTTACCATTAGTTGTCCTGGAAGAATGTGGTCCTTGAAGGCTGTCAGAGCATTCTGTACAGCTAACATTTCTTTTTGATTGATATGCAGGTGCATTTGACTTGAGTTCCATTTGCCCTGAATGCACTTCCCTGCCAGGTGAGCCCCCCCCCAAGCATAGTCTGATGCATCTGCTGTTAGGGTTTGGGTGGCAGGGGGTGGTGTGAAAGGTAGTCCCTTGTTTTGGTGGCAGGCCTCTGCCCACCAAAGGAACTCTAGGCATAGGCAAGGTATGATAGGAATCATTGTTTCTAGGTCTTGAGAATGTTGACACCATTGGCTTTTTAGATACCACTGTAGTTTCCTCATATGCAGTCTTGCATATGGGATTAGAAGAATGCAGGAGGCCATGAACCCCAAGGCTTGCAGTATTTGTCTTGCAGATAACAGGGTTTTTGTGGCCACTTGTTTGAAGTAGGTTGTCAACTGAATTTGTTTCTCTGGTGTGAGGTAAGCCATCTGGGAAGTTATATTCAAGCTTGCTCCCAGGAATATAATTTGTTGACAGGGTACCAGGTGTGATTTCTTTTCATTTATGGTGTACCCCAGACAAGTTAGAACCCTTTTTACAAAGGCCAGATGATTCAAAAGTATGTACGGGCTTTCTGCCTGAATTAGACAATCATTCAGGTATGGGTATATTTGAATATTTCTTTGATACAAAATGCAACAACTGGAGCTAGGCACTTTGTGAATACCCTGGGTGCAGTAGATAAGCCAAAGGGCAGTGCAGAGAACTGATAGTGTGTGTAGTCTGCGTTGAAGCATAGGTATCTTCTGCAAGATTCCCTGATTGGGATGTGCAGGTATGCTTCTTTTAAATCTAGTGTTGCCAACCAGGCATCTTTGCCTAGCATAGGAAGTAATTGGTGAAAAGTCAGCATCTTGAATTTTGGAATCTCCAAAAAGGTGTTTAGAGTAGACAGGTCCAGGATAAGACGCCATTAATTATCTTTTCTGGGTACCAGGAAAAGTTTCGAGTAGAAACCTTGTCCCTTTTCCTCTTCTGGTACCAGTTGGAAAGCCTCCATGCTTAAGAGAGAAAGTACTTGTTTTTGGGCTTCTGCCCACTGATTTAGGGGTAGGTCCGGCCACCCACTTGGGTGTTGGTAACATGTGGAAGTGAAATCTGTATCCCTGGGACACTATATTTAAAACACATTTGTCCTGGGTAATGAGTTCCCAGTTCTTTGCAGGAAAAGCAATCTCCCCCCCCCCCCCCCCACAGGGGCAGTCAGTTGATAAGTGCTTGGAAATTTTAAAAGGAAGTCATTGAGACAGTTTACCATAGGGGGGATTCTTATTATTCCCAGATTTGGAAGTGGAGGCCCCTCACTGCTTAGTTCTGTGAGTCCCCTGGGACTGAAACATGGGGTTTTTGCTGTGTCTGGGTTTGGCTTGAGAACTGGAAGGGGCTGGAAAGGACCAATTCTTAGAGGGCCAGTGCCTACTAAATCTAGGAGGCTGAACTTGTAAAAAATCTTTAACAGTGTGCATAGATTTAGTTTTATCTTCCATCTTTTTAAGAACTTCCTCAGCCTTGTTACCAAACATGCGGTCCTGACTTAAAAGAGCATCCAACAATTTAGCTTTAACATGATCAAGCAAAGATTGCTCCTTAAGCCAAGCATGCCTTCTGAGCACAGACCCAGTAACAGTAGCCCTGCAAAAGGTCTCTAATGAATCAAAACTACATTACAAAGTATGTTTTCCAACTTGTTCAGCAGAATACATTAAATCCTGTAATTCTTTATTTTCCACAGTCAGGAATCAACATCATTTTCTGTTTAAGCAGTCCAATAACATGTTGCTGACATTTTAACATATGAAACTCGCAGTTTAAAGCCCTAATGGCCAAGGTTGCAGAAGTGTAAACCTTCCTACCCCATCTATCCAGCGCCCTGGAGTCTCTATCAGAAGGGGTAGGATTTATAGCAGTAGAAGTCTTAATGTCCTTGGGCCCCTGTGAAATAGTCTCTGGATCTGCAATAGGATTTTTGAAAAGGAACTTGTGGGACTCAAGGACCCTGCAGTATCTGTCAGGTTTTCTGGGAGCAAGAGGCAGGGAATCAGGGACCAAACTAGATTCCGAAAAAGTATCATCAACAATGTCTAGTACAGCAGGAATAGCTAAAAGCCTATGCTGAGGTAGGAGAAGGAAATCCCTAAGCCTTTTTTTTTGAATCAGAAAAATCCTGGCTTTCTCAGTGGAAATGCTCCCTTAGAATATGTAAGTTTTCCCCAAAAGAAAAATCCTCAGGAGGGGAAGCACAGCGAATAGAGTCCTCTGCATCAGAATCTTCATAAGTAGATAAGGGCAAATCCAGATCATCAGAAGAATCAGAAAGAACAGAATCCAGATCAGAAGATTCATAATCAACTTCAGTCCTAGGCCTCTTAGAAGGGGAGTGGGGGTTGGCTACCCCTGATTAGAGTTATTAGATCTTCAGCCATTCTTATCATTTGTTATTTAGGCATAGAGGCCTGGGCGTCATTTTTTTAGACAGGGATCGAGATATAGGCCTAAGTAAAGAATGAGGCGTCAGTTTAATATGCAAGTCCGTAGGCCTGAATACACCCTCAGAAGCCAGTGCCTGCACAGCGGCTCCAGACCCATCCAAGGCAGAGACATCTGCGGGTTCCATAGTTGAAGCATCTCGTGGCATACCAAACTTCGAATGGGTCTCAGTAGAGGCCTGTGAATCAGAAGTAGCGAGTATCAGGGGCTGCAAAAGTGCCTCACTGAGTACCGGCGAACTGGCGACTGGCTTAGGAGAAGCGTCGTCGGCAGTTTTGGACCTTGGCGGCTTGTCTCTGTGCATTTTTTTGGAATCCTTGTAGTCGGATGGCTAACCGATGACATTTCTGGATAATTAAACCGAGAACCGAAATATTTAGAGGAGAAAATATATCGATGACGGATAGTGCGCTAATTAAATAAAGCACAAAACCAACAGCAAGGTACGTCTTGGTCAGGGCCTAGGTAAGGAATACAGTACGAATGAAAATCTTTATGAGGTATTTGCTTTCCACAAGTAATGCAATTGTCAACTTTTACTGACATCGGTAAGGAGCAAGAAAAAGTTTCCCCAATTGGGTAGTTAGCTTTAGTTGAAGACTTCGGTTCTGAAACTCGAAAATGAACATTTCAGGAGTCGGTCGACCGGCACTTGTGAACTGCTTCTGCTTCAGGCACCGCACGGCAAGAAAGACTGATGTAATGGTGTCAGCTGCATGTTTTATACCCCTGACGACCTGACGTCATGGAAAAAGGGACAGCAACCGACCCAGGACCCAAGACTTTGTT